>NW_017307225.1:93751-98720 GCF_000935625.1 Nanorana parkeri
CGGGGGGGGGGGGGGGGATATAAACAAAGCAATGTGAAATTAAAAAAAAGTGAATAATGTCACTGTCTTTATCAAAGCCAAACTCTAGCCAAACTATTTTTTTTTTTGGAGAGAGTGAAGAAGGGTTAAGCTGGCCATACACCTATAGATTATCTGCAGATTTTCTATGGTCAGATGGAAAAAGTGCAGCAGATTCCTCCATCTACGCTACACTGTGTGGATGGAGGAATCTCCCACTGGGCCAAGCTTCAGTATCTTGCTAGTCGGCCCCACTGGCTCTCAAAATACATGAACAATCTGATTGGATGCAGGCACTTCTCTCTGGATGCAGGCACTTCTCTCTGGCTATAGCAGCCAGGGGACTGACAGGTGAATGCGGAAGTGATGTATTACACATCACTTCTGCATTCAGACGTCAGAGGGAGATCAGCAAGGAGGAAGATGCTGATCACCCTCCCATCTTCCTCCTGACACCCTGTCCCGGGCCGCAGATGGGGCAGCGGAGCCCGGGATTGGAGGTAAGGGTGCAGGAGGGGGGTGGCTATAGAGCCGCCGAACGCTTGTATGTGTAACAGCCGGTAATGGCTGTACTGATTCCCGGCGAGATTCTGCTCGGGGGTGCACGCGAGCAGAAAAAAAAAAATGACGTACATTTAGGTGACCTCACCAAGAAGGATCTGCCGTCCGCCCGTAATTTTACAATGGGGCGACGGCAATGGGTTAAAGTCCTCCACGTACACACAGATACAAACGCAAACACTAGCTAAGACTATTTAGCTTCAGTGACACTTGAGTATAGCATCACCAACACCCGGTTGCCAGGAGCTGGGCGGGACACCAGCGGGAAAACACTTCCCCCCTCACAGACGGTAAACAGTCTAGGAACCTCACATTCACTGGAGCTGGGAGGGATGCCCGCCACAGTACAGAAGACAGCCGCCGTTTGTCAGGAGCTTGGGCCTGCTGAGAGCCAGGCCAGGAGATGCAGATCCATACACATCTCCTTGCCCAACTCTTAGCAACCTAGGATGCTCTGGCCAGCGTCCTGCCCAGCTCCTAGCAATCAGTGATTGATTGCCAGGAGCCTGGCAGGACAACAGCCAGAGTCTGTGTCCCCCCTCGCTAAAAGCGGGGCGGGACGCCAGCCAGAACACCCTTCCCCCTCACCGGCAGTAAAAATGATAATGCAGCATAAACGGTATTTGGTTATTTGATTATGGCCTAGCTAGGCCAACATCTTGTGACTATTTCATAGGTTATCGTTATGGTTTTCGGGAGAACCCTTAATGAAATTCTGTGTTGTGTTTTATTTAAGGATATGCTTAACAATTCCTATGTGAAATTCCATGAGCTGTTTGCCAAATTTTAGTGACAACACAAAGAAAATGAATCCTACATACAATATAGCTGGGGTTCCATGATGAAATCTGGAGCAAAGGAAATCCTATTTACACTAGGGGTAGTAAATCCAACTGTAGTAAAACTACAAATGCCATTATGCCTTTGCCTCTAGGAGTCATGCCTGTGGATGTCAGAATCTTGCAATGCCTCATGGGATTTGTAGTTTGAGTACAGCTGGAGGGCAAAGGTTGCCTACCCCTGACTTAGGCTAACCAACAAGGTTTCCTCTTTCATTTACTTGGATGAGGTGACTGGTTGCTGTGCTGAGAGAATGACACACTTCCTCAAAATCTCATGCTTAGTAGGACAGGACCTAAAGCCACAAAAAAGATTTGTATCCTTATTACACGGTCGCTAGGTCTAAACATGGTCAGGATTTGTCCAGTAATTTGTTTCTGTGAGGAAGCCCCTTCATGATCTCTTTCATTTCACAAACTTCTATTAATGTAGTGGCCACTACTGCCGCATGTTGTGGTGACAACATAACACAGCTTGAACTATTTTAGCCTTGGAGGCACACAATATTGACATTTTTTTAATCATGGCATGTACACACACACACACAGTATGTGTTTTAAGCAACGTAAGAGACGCAAAACTTTCACAACCTCCAAAACAAAACTGGAAAAGGAACGTCTCTCTATAGCAGACATTACTTTCATGGATTATAACATAACTCATTCAGAATTTATATTATACATAAACATGCTCCAAGGAGTCTCTTCAATGCATTTAAAGCCTCTCTCCGGAGAAGACTCCTCTTGTAGTGGGGCTACTCCGTGCCTGTTTTTGTCTAGGGCAGTGGTAGGCAACCTCAGCACTCCAGCGGTTGTGCAACTACGAGTCCCATGAGGCATTGCAAAACTTGACAGGCACAAGCATGACACCCAAAAGCAGAAGCATGATGGGATTTGCAGTTTCACCACAGCTGGAGTGCCTAGGTTGCCTACACCCTGGTCTATGGGTTGGAGTAAAGCAGATTTATTTGCTGGTGGACGCCAGGGGACAGTACACCAACCAGAGCGGAGGGGGGAAGAGAAGAGAGAGCTGAACGCCAGGGGAGTGGGGATGGCCCCACTCCCCTGGTGTTCTGCGCTCTCTTCTCTCCCCCCTCCGCTCTGGTTGATGGACTGTCCCTTGGCGTCCTCACATCTAATGCGGGTCTATGGAACCTGCATTAGACATGATAATGTCTGCGGTCCTTAGACTGCTGGAGCCCAGAAGAGGAAAGGCTGTGCGGACCGATCTAGCAGCCCAGAAGAAGCCATGCAGATATTAACAAGCATGCAGATTAGGATTTCATATTGTACTCTGACATCACCGGCTGCCTGCTAGTCAATCACTGCCACAGACAGCCTGGCAACTAGCATTTTCAGACGGAGGCAAGCAATGGCAGCCTCCTTCGTTTTCTGGAAGTCACGCTGGTTAAAGGGGAAGTGGGTCAGTGTGATCCATAGATTTGCAGAGGCAGCACAGTGTACAGAGAAGAGCAGCGGGGTGTGTACTAGTGAATGGGTGTTACCCCATAGTACTCAGACAGTGATCACCATCTGCAGTCATTCTGTCCAACTGCTGCGGATACATCTCCCACCAATGTAACACACCCATTCAAATGTCACAAAAGTCACACTTCCAAGTCATTCAAGGGCAGCTGGCTCTTCCTGGGTATGAGCAGTACATTGGGACAATGCCATTCCAGGAGTCAGCACTATGCCAGGGGCGCAGATTGTCAGGACCATGTCAGGGGTTCGGATTGCCAGGACCATGCCAGGGGCTGAGGCTGCCAAGACCATGCAAGGGTCCCAGATTGCCAGGGGCCCGGATTGTCAGGACGCGCAGAGTGCAGACTTTTCCCCGGATAGGTGGGTGGGGGACTGCAGGGATATGTATACAGAAGATTGGGGGTGATCCGGCCTCGCCCTTACCTGGCTTCACTGGTTTAGGTGGCGGCTTGGACATGGTGCTCGGAGCACGATCCCGGCTCAGAACAAGCGGCGGTGATGTGTGATCGGACACAGTTTAAGAACGCCAGGGGAGTGGGGATGGCCCCACTCCCCTGGTGTTCTGCGCTCTCTTCTCTCCCCCCTCCGCTCTGGTTGATGGACTGTCCCTTGGCGTCCTCACATCTAATGCGGGTCTATGGAACCTGCATTAGACATGATAATGTCTGCGGTCCTTAGACTGCTGGAGCCCAGAAGAGGAAAGGCTGTGCGGACCGATCTAGCAGCCCAGAAGAAGCCATGCAGATATTAACAAGCATGCAGATTAGGATTTCATATTGTACTCTGACATCACCGGCTGCCTGCTAGTCAATCACTGCCACAGACAGCCTGGCAACTAGCATTTTCAGACGGAGGCAAGCAATGGCAGCCTCCTTCGTTTTCTGGAAGTCACGCTGGTTAAAGGGGAAGTGGGTCAGTGTGATCCATAGATTTGCAGAGGCAGCACAGTGTACAGAGAAGAGCAGCGGGGTGTGTACTAGTGAATGGGTGTTACCCCATAGTACTCAGACAGTGATCACCATCTGCAGTCATTCTGTCCAACTGCTGCGGATACATCTCCCACCAATGTAACACACCCATTCAAATGTCACAAAAGTCACACTTCCAAGTCATTCAAGGGCAGCTGGCTCTTCCTGGGTATGAGCAGTACATTGGGACAATGCCATTCCAGGAGTCAGCACTATGCCAGGGGCGCAGATTGTCAGGACCATGTCAGGGGTTCGGATTGCCAGGACCATGCCAGGGGCTGAGGCTGCCAAGACCATGCAAGGGTCCCAGATTGCCAGGGGCCCGGATTGTCAGGACGCGCAGAGTGCAGACTTTTCCCCGGATAGGTGGGTGGGGGACTGCAGGGATATGTATACAGAAGATTGGGGGTGATCCGGCCTCGCCCTTACCTGGCTTCACTGGTTTAGGTGGCGGCTTGGACATGGTGCTCGGAGCACGATCCCGGCTCAGAACAAGCGGCGGTGATGTGTGATCGGACACAGTTTATGGCGATGACGGCCGGCTGACAATGAGGAAGTAGTGAGGAGGAGGAGTCCGAGCTGTCACCTCCCTGATCCACGCAAGCACCCATAGACACACACAGGGCCGGGACACTGCGATCCATCACCCTCCGGTGGCCTTCCTGTACTACATGCACACTATACCTGTGTTATGGCTGACATGTGACCACAACCCAGGTGAGCGATACCTTTGTTTACTGTACAACATCCCAATGTTCCTTCATTCATACTCCGGGATCAGTAATGGAAACAAATGATCACAATGCTGCATGAAACAGAAGATCGGTAGATGTCAGGAGGACACTTATTATCGGGGGACACTTATTATCAAGTGGGAGACTCATCACAGCCGCCTGAGAACTCTTCAAGTGTAATTATTGTACATTGTTCACAGACAACAAATGTTTATGTTTCTATATAGACTTCAAATACTTTATATATCTCTATTCAGCAAAATAATTGGAGCACAGTGATTAAAAAAGTATGTGTTTTTTGTTTTGGTTGTTTTTCTTTTTTTTTAAATGTGTGTGTGTGTGTGTGTGTGTGTATGTATATATA
>NW_017307225.1:98857-140462 GCF_000935625.1 Nanorana parkeri
CAGCGGTGTGACGCAGAGTATAAAGATCAGTAACAATGCACAGTACAGAAGTCAGTGGTGCAATACAGAATACGGAGGCCAGCTGTGTGACGCGCAGTGCAGAGGCCAGCAATGTGACGCGCAGTGCAGAGGTCAGCATTGTGACGCGCAGTACAGAGGTCAGCAATGTTATATAATAGGAAACCAGCCTTACCGGAAAAGTAGTAAACCTACAAAGCAGGTGGGTGCTTGTAGCGACCACGGAGGGCACCATGAGCAATATAGAAGTAGTAAAAATTGTCACCAGCACACCACAATATTTACAGCAAAAAGTCCTTTAATGACAAATTGCCATTCAGTACAAGCGCTTTCGGGGTCTATGAAGTACCCCTTCATCAGGCTCATTCTGAGCCTGATGAAGGGGTACTTCTGAGACCCCGAAAGCGCTTGTACTGAATGGCAATTTGTCATTAGAGGTCAGCAAAATTGATGACCTGTGGGGGCTTTTAAAGTGTCTTTTATTGATTTTTTGGGGTACTGCAGTTTTTCGCCGTTTCACGGTCGCACGCAATCTGTAAACTGGGCATGTTGGGTATCGTTTTACTCGTTGTAACCTCATCTTTTATATTTCATTAAAAAAATGGGTAATTTGTTGTGTTTTGGGGCATTTAATTAAATTTGTCACTAAATTTTGGGGTTTAATAAGGAGTTGCGCTAATATTGCGCAACATAAAAATTTTCAACTACCACCATTTTATTCTATAGGGTCTTGGCATTCAGAAAATATATAATGTTGGGGGGTTTTTACGTCATTTTCAGGCCTAAAATGTGGAATATAACATGGGTGCAAAAATGGAAAAAAGGGCCTCAGTCATGAAGGGGTTAAAAACCTCTTAGCCTTTTAAATTAGGAGTATACATTTTACATAATGGATTCTCAGCCACTGGTGTATGTATCCAGAGGGGTACTTTGGCCAGATTCAGTATAGACAGTGTTGGTAGTTGTAAAGAGCCTGAAGGTGTACCCTTACCTCCCTGATGGCTGGCTATTTGATATTTGCAAATATTACCTACCAACATAGAAACATGTTTCAGTTTTAATGTTAATCTGCAGTGGATATAGGACTTTGAGGCTCGGTGTGCCTTGTAAAATCCTGCCTTAGAGCAGACACCACGCTATGCCTGCTATTACTTTCATTTGTCTTTTCTGTACCCCTCTCAGATTTAATTCCACTTTGTTGTTGGTGGCTAACTTTCCCTCACTTCAAGGCTAAGCTCCTATTGATTCATAATTGTTACTACAAAACCTAGAGACACCCAGAAAGCTATTTAGAAAAATGCAGCAATTGCAGCCTCCCTAATTCTCCCTTGACATGGTTCATCTGTCAGATCTGAAGTCAGTAATTCAATAGAGTCATATCACATGCAGTGACAATAGCATTCTCATGGATCTTCCTGTTGGCAATCTGCCCAGTAGTGTGCCCTTCACAATGTTATATTCTCTCGCAGTATGGAGCAGTGCTTATGTATATTCAGTATATGATACAAGGCTTTCTGTATCAGTACATTTTTATTGGGTTTAGAAAAAAGAATAACATTTCAGTTGTGAAATATACACAGGTAAATCACTAGTCTGTCATAAGGGATTATTCACACCATAGGCAGTGCGTTCCAGTCAGAATCGGACCTGAACGCATTGCGGCCGGCTCACTTTTTTGCCGGGCTGGAGGGGACGTGGCGGGTCATTGAAGTGACTGGCACCGTAGCCACGCCCTGCGGCCGCAATGCGATCGCCTGCACGGGATCGCAAGGCACATTGTGCCTGCAGGGTGTTCCGGTGCGGTGCGATCAAAATAGTGCTTGTGGTGTGGAAATACAAAGGAGATCTTTGGACTGATAAAACACCTCTCAGTAATGATACAGTAATATATAATATAGAAAATTCTTGATAAAATGTCACGGATGTAATGGTCTGCTCAAGGCTATAGCTAGTAATGTTCTATGTGTAAGATATGAGAACAGTGTTCCAATTCAGAAATCTGTGGAATCATAACTAGAGTATCCCTAAATGTTCATTCATCCAGTGCACATACTTGAGCCCTTGGTAAAATGTGAAAAGTGATTCCTTAATAACCTGTGTTTGACAATAAAAAAAAAATTAATTACATTTAAAATTAAATTATCTTTGCGATGAATCTGAAAGTAGAAGAAAGAGGAGTGGTCGCAATAGAGAAGAATGTGGCGGTGGTGGGGGGCATTCAGGTATAGCGCAGGGAACTGGTTAGGTGGGCCCAGGTCTGCCAGGTGCCAAGCACTGGTACACCCTAGAACAGTGATGGCTAACGTTTTCGAGCCAGAGTCCCCAAACTGCAACGTAAAATCAATTTATTAATTTGAACGTTCCAACATTGAAAATAAGTTTGGTATTGTGTTTTTAGTTTGGGCTCTGGGGCTTAAAAAATGTTCAGCATCACTGCCTTAAGCGAAATAGGGAAACGCACATATTCAAACATTGAAACATTTCATTTTTTTTAAATGTATTATTTTTTACTTTATCACTTTATTTTTTTAATTTCTATTTTTTTTACATTTTAATTTTTTTTAATTTATCTTTTACTTTATTTTTTATCATTCTTATTGATTTTATTATTTTTTACTTTTATTTCACTTAACTTTTTTGCTATCACACAGGGGATAAGAATTCCCTGTGTGATAGCATTTGGAGGTGACAGGTATTGAACCTGTCACCTCCAATACAGAAGTTCTAGCACAGCACTGTGCTGGTTCTCCTGTGCAAGCTGAGACAGGCAGGCTGTGAGTACAGTCTTCCTGTCTCACTGTTAACACAGAGCAGATCTAAGAACAGATGTTCTCCGCTCTACTCCCCGCTCTCCATCCTAACTGCTTTGCCCTGGTCCCGGGTCCCCCAGAAGAGTGGGGAACCCCCGAAAACCACTGCAGGGAGGGAGGCGGTCAGCGGAGAGAGAGGTAGCTGGCAGGGAGAGAGGCAGTCGGTGGTGGGGGCAGACCATAGGGGCGGCAGACCAGCAGGCGTATTACAAGTGATCTCGGCAGCATCGCCGAGATCATTTGTGCTAAACGAGCAGTGGCTTTGTGTACATTAATTTGTGCACACTGCACCACATCAGTCTTAGTTATGGGAAATACTACCAAATATGTTTAAAAGTACCACCTACTTACATCCTCAAAAACAATTAGCTGAAGCCCCTTCCACAGATTTTGTTAACTTCTGGGTGGCCATGTACCATCTAAGTCCCCGGTTCCAAAACAGCAGCCCAGGGACTGAATGTGGCCTTTTGGTACTTATTGTGCCACCCTTGCGATCCCTGCAGACCGCCATCTGAGTTTTCCTTACCTAGGTTCTTACTCAGGCCATTGAAGGGAAAATATACTTTGGACTGGGTTCTAATAGTTAAATGGCTTAATTTACTTCCATTTAAATAGTTTTTATTCTTTCTCTTTTAGGCAGTCATATAACAAGTCACAATAGATTTATTGTAAGTAGGTGAACAATGATACTTAAACACATGACTGACAACATTCAGACATTATCAATTATAACCTAGGAGAAAATGCAGTACCGTAACATATGGGAGGTGGGTAAGGCTCATGCGGAGTACTGCCTATATAGGTCTTCAGAATGTTGCATCTGTGTATGAGGAGGAAAGGGGGGAAAAGGTGTGAGGTAGATATAGTGCATTGGCTAGGGTGCGCAAGGGTGGTGTGGTTGTAAGCGAAAAAGGAAGGGAAGAGGGGGAGAGTGAAAGAGGAAAGGAAGAAGAAGACAAGTAAGAGTGAAGGGTGGTTAAGAGGAAAAAGGTGTAGAGAAAAAAATGGGAGGGAGGGGTTCAGAGAAGGCAGGCTCCATTGAAGGTAAAGCGGAATATATTTATCCAATAAGGATGACATTTAAATTGTTAGTAGAGAGTGGCCTGTAAGTAGTGTGTGATCCATGGGCCCAAAACACTGCAGAAATTACTGCAGAAAGTATTTGATCATTGAAGGTGGCCTTCGGGCTTGGTTGATTTTATTAAAACTATCTTTCCCCTGTCTGCGCTGTCTATTCCTTTTTCTCTTTTTATGGTTTTTTTTTCCTCTGATTTTTGTTTAATGAGTCTTGCTGAGAGAAATTTAGAATGTGTCACAAGTATTTCTTAGGGGAATTTGAAAAAGGTCTATTACAGCAGTGATCCCTAGCAGTCTCATGTATTCTGTTTTTAGTCTTTGACTGTCTCCTGAAGCATGCCCACGTCTCCAACAACTCGTATAACATTGAAAGTTTCATTCGGGGTATTTTGTATTTATCTTACACAAAGGGTATAATCTTTGTGGTTTGAAGCCCAGGAAGAATGATGAGTTGTGCACAATTGTTGCAAGTGAAGACTAAGAAGGTTTGAGTTTGTCTGAATACTTTGTGCTCTGCTTGTTTCAGGGAGTGCTTTGTGATGGGAGTTTTTGCATGTTTTCTAAGATTCAGGATTGTCCAAATGAGCTTATCCACTAATATGGTGGCCACCTCGGACACCTTTACACTGAGCCAGCGTTGAGCACAAGGGTTCATATCATAAACCGCTAATTATAAAATTTGGACTACAAGATATTAGATAAATGTTTGCAGAACTGCATGAATCCACTCCACCCCAGTGTTTCTGCTGCAAGAGGACTTTCCTTGCAACCCTTGGCCTACTGTCATTCCAAATAAATCTGAGAATATATTGTTGGATAAGACATAGAACATGGTTTGGGATGGTACTAGACTTTCTACCATACTTATTATTGTGACTCCGATTGTTGTATTAGCGATTTATCCCTTGCTGAGACCTCTATGCCTGGCCTGTATAAGCAGATATAATCACCGCGGACAATCCTTATCAGATAGTTGAAATCACCAAATACCTTTTCATCCACGAAGATGGATCTTTATTGAATGCAGCAGGTTACAGCAGACAACAGGATGCAGAAGATGATTGAACAGATGGTATTTGCAGGTCGAAACGTGGTAATGTTTCCCCCCATGCGAGCATATTAACATGTGGCCATGAGACAAGCAGCCATTTTGATGCCACAAGACAATGAAGAAGAAGGGAAGTACATCACACACAAGGGGAGGGAACACAGAAAAATATGGTGCAATAACCAAAATGCCCACAAGATGGCAGTATATTAACCAGTTAAACTGACAATATGCTAGTAATGCATAGGGAAATTAACTATATAAATTCTCGCTTCACATTAATATAAATATTAACTATGACTATGCATTGTGTCATTTTTTCACACTACAGTTGTATCAGCACACGTATTGTTATACCAGATTCTGTGTATTTGAAAACCTTAGCCCCTATGCTGTACTATACAGTTAGACCCTCTGCTCTTTGCAGTGTACACAGTGTCCAGGAGTCATCTGTATTCATGAATACAGACAAAAAGTGCTTCCTGATCTACCTCCTAGTGTGCAGCATCCTTGAAATACTTATAGTGTCCCACCTCACCCATCCTGTTTTCTGTGTATTGTACAATTGGAGCTCTGCTGTAATAACCTCCCGTTACCCATCTATTCTGTCTGGTAGAAGTTATTTTTACTGATTCACCTGTGTCTCCTCTTATGAAAACCTAAGCAGAGCAGCTGGTGACTAGGGATGAGCAGAGAGACTTTGGGGAAATGATCCTCTAATTTCACCATATTTTCTGCTTGGGTGAAAATCGCTTTAAAAAAGATACTTTTTTGATTTCCCCTTTATGGGTTTCTTATTGCTATTTTTTTTAAAAATGACGCACTCTGTAACACACTTTGCATTGCATGTCAATGTACGTAAAATGCACATCATTGCGCGTCAACACCCTACTTGTGACCTGTCAGGCTAAGGCTGATGAAAAGAACAGAGGGACAGAAAAAGATAGAAATTAACTCTTTTTTTTTTTTTTTAGCAAAGGTGACTTATCTGACCATGTGGCATGCACCTAAAATGTACATGGTGCAGCTCAGCCATCCACCATCCATGCAAATCAGGTATCACTGATAGTACTGTGTAAACTTGTCAAAAGATTGTAGCTGCAAACACATTTTCAGTTCATTTGTATAAATTTGCTTGTGAGAAAAGAACAATGAAACAAAGTTCATTAAACTGCCATTGGGGAAGTAGATCAAATATTCAGCTGCTGAGGGTAGTACTCAGCATTTTTTTATGCAAGCTCTGCACATTGGAGTTTGAAAGGACAGGGGGAGTACTGATATGATCGCCTTGAGTGCCAAAGCACAGTTCATTCTGAACAAAGTTTACACTACCTCCACTATGCTGGAAGAATCACACCAGAGAAGAAAGATAGCTGCACGTTTTGATTGTTTTTCTTTTTTGCTTTACAATTGAAAAAATCTCCTACTGAGGTTTTTAATTTATCTATTCATTGTTTCTGTTGAAATCGTGTATTTTTTTAACTTGACTAACTATGTGACTACCTTTTATAGTACCACGTGACTTGTAACTTCAGCAATCCAAGACTACTCGTCCTGCCCACTTACAATTAGCTGCCAGAGACGTGCAGAAGGCTTCTCACAAGGAAAATAGAAATAATGTGAATCTCCAGTGCACAACACGAGACCGTAAGCTTTGCTCTTTGTCATATTAAGATAATTTGTACTCTATTTCAAGTTGCTTTATGTGAATGTGACCTGCTTAATGCAAATAATCTTATTGGTTTGTGTTAATGTTTTTTAGACTTTGCTCTCACATGCAGTTATGTGCACGTGTGGAATAGCCATAAATTCCCATTGCATATGCAGGGTCTGCAATGATTGTGTTTTAAATTGACACTAAATTCAGGAGTTAAACCTTAAAAATGCATACCAGAATGCAGGAGTCAGGAATATGTGGTGTACAAAACAGTATATATAATGCAGGCGTCAGGAGTAGGTAAAGCACAAACTAGTGTATAGAAGGCAGCGGTCATGTGCCCTAAGTGCCCTGCGCTTGCGATGTCCCTGCGAGGACGGCAGTTCCACTGTTGTTTTCAAGAAAATACAGTATATACCCATGCATGCCCACCATTTTAAATCTTAAAAATGCATTTAAGTACCCTAACTATTAATTAAAAATGTACCTTATTTGTGTATCACTCAGCTGTAGATCCTCAAATCATCTCTGAATTGGTGCCGACACTGTCCTTCCTTCTGGAAGGACAGTTAGGTTACTTGAATGCAGTTAGGTTACTTGAATACATTTTTAAGATTTAAAATGGTGGGCATGCATGGGTATATACTGTATATCCTTGAAAACAACAGGCAGAACTGCCGTCCTCGCAGGGACATTGCAAGCGCGGGGCACTTAGGGCACATGACAACTGGCTTCTATATACTAGTTTGTGCTTTACCTACTCCTGACGCCTGCATTGTTTCCCTTTTAAAATAGAAAAAGAGATTTAGGACAGAAAGTCCTCAATCTCTTTTACTGTGTCCCCTGTTATCAATGAACAGGAATGAGGGTTCCTGTTCATTGATAACATGAGGACATGGTATGTTTACTATACCTACAACTATGAATGAACATGAGGTGATGCAGATCGCTCCCATTCATTCATAATTGAGGATATAGTTAACATACCATATCCTCAATTATGTACAAACACTCAGCGATCACTGATCGCTGAGTGTTTGTGCTCGCTCTCCTCTCTGACACGCTGTCACAGGAGGCTGATCGAGCGGAGCAGGGAGGAGAGCTCAGCCTCCTGTGACAGCGCTGGCTGTCTACGCCCCCACACCGCTCTGCCGGACTGTGATAGGCGGCTAACTGATGTGGGGGGAGACGCCGGCCGCTCATAGCGCTCTCGTCCTGCAGCGCTCGGCCGGCTGTCACTTTCTTTTCTCCCCGCTGGGACACAGAGCAGCGCCCAGCGGGGAGAAAAGAAACCAGGGATGCGCCGATGTATCGGCCGAAACATGGAAGTAATATATAATATAGAAAATTCTTGATAAAATGTCACGGATGTAATGGTCTGCTCAAGGCTATAGCTAGTAATGTTCTATGTGTAAGATATGAGAACAGTGTTCCAATTCAGAAATCTGTGGAATCATAACTAGAGTATCCCTAAATGTTCATTCATCCAGTGCACATACTTGAGCCCTTGGTAAAATGTGAAAAGTGATTCCTTAATAACCTGTGTTTGACAATAAAAAAAAAATTAATTACATTTAAAATTAAATTATCTTTGCGATGAATCTGAAAGTAGAAGAAAGAGGAGTGGTCGCAATAGAGAAGAATGTGGCGGTGGTGGGGGGCATTCAGGTATAGCGCAGGGAACTGGTTAGGTGGGCCCAGGTCTGCCAGGTGCCAAGCACTGGTACACCCTAGAACAGTGATGGCTAACGTTTTCGAGCCAGAGTCCCCAAACTGCAACGTAAAATCAATTTATTAATTTGAACGTTCCAACATTGAAAATAAGTTTGGTATTGTGTTTTTAGTTTGGGCTCTGGGGCTTAAAAAATGTTCAGCATCACTGCCTTAAGCGAAATAGGGAAACGCACATATTCAAACATTGAAACATTTCATTTTTTTTAAATGTATTATTTTTTACTTTATCACTTTATTTTTTTAATTTCTATTTTTTTTACATTTTAATTTTTTTTAATTTATCTTTTACTTTATTTTTTATCATTCTTATTGATTTTATTATTTTTTACTTTTATTTCACTTAACTTTTTTGCTATCACACAGGGGATAAGAATTCCCTGTGTGATAGCATTTGGAGGTGACAGGTATTGAACCTGTCACCTCCAATACAGAAGTTCTAGCACAGCACTGTGCTGGTTCTCCTGTGCAAGCTGAGACAGGCAGGCTGTGAGTACAGTCTTCCTGTCTCACTGTTAACACAGAGCAGATCTAAGAACAGATGTTCTCCGCTCTACTCCCCGCTCTCCATCCTAACTGCTTTGCCCTGGTCCCGGGTCCCCCAGAAGAGTGGGGAACCCCCGAAAACCACTGCAGGGAGGGAGGCGGTCAGCGGAGAGAGAGGTAGCTGGCAGGGAGAGAGGCAGTCGGTGGTGGGGGCAGACCATAGGGGCGGCAGACCAGCAGGCGTATTACAAGTGATCTCGGCAGCATCGCCGAGATCATTTGTGCTAAACGAGCAGTGGCTTTGTGTACATTAATTTGTGCACACTGCACCACATCAGTCTTAGTTATGGGAAATACTACCAAATATGTTTAAAAGTACCACCTACTTACATCCTCAAAAACAATTAGCTGAAGCCCCTTCCACAGATTTTGTTAACTTCTGGGTGGCCATGTACCATCTAAGTCCCCGGTTCCAAAACAGCAGCCCAGGGACTGAATGTGGCCTTTTGGTACTTATTGTGCCACCCTTGCGATCCCTGCAGACCGCCATCTGAGTTTTCCTTACCTAGGTTCTTACTCAGGCCATTGAAGGGAAAATATACTTTGGACTGGGTTCTAATAGTTAAATGGCTTAATTTACTTCCATTTAAATAGTTTTTATTCTTTCTCTTTTAGGCAGTCATATAACAAGTCACAATAGATTTATTGTAAGTAGGTGAACAATGATACTTAAACACATGACTGACAACATTCAGACATTATCAATTATAACCTAGGAGAAAATGCAGTACCGTAACATATGGGAGGTGGGTAAGGCTCATGCGGAGTACTGCCTATATAGGTCTTCAGAATGTTGCATCTGTGTATGAGGAGGAAAGGGGGGAAAAGGTGTGAGGTAGATATAGTGCATTGGCTAGGGTGCGCAAGGGTGGTGTGGTTGTAAGCGAAAAAGGAAGGGAAGAGGGGGAGAGTGAAAGAGGAAAGGAAGAAGAAGACAAGTAAGAGTGAAGGGTGGTTAAGAGGAAAAAGGTGTAGAGAAAAAAATGGGAGGGAGGGGTTCAGAGAAGGCAGGCTCCATTGAAGGTAAAGCGGAATATATTTATCCAATAAGGATGACATTTAAATTGTTAGTAGAGAGTGGCCTGTAAGTAGTGTGTGATCCATGGGCCCAAAACACTGCAGAAATTACTGCAGAAAGTATTTGATCATTGAAGGTGGCCTTCGGGCTTGGTTGATTTTATTAAAACTATCTTTCCCCTGTCTGCGCTGTCTATTCCTTTTTCTCTTTTTATGGTTTTTTTTTCCTCTGATTTTTGTTTAATGAGTCTTGCTGAGAGAAATTTAGAATGTGTCACAAGTATTTCTTAGGGGAATTTGAAAAAGGTCTATTACAGCAGTGATCCCTAGCAGTCTCATGTATTCTGTTTTTAGTCTTTGACTGTCTCCTGAAGCATGCCCACGTCTCCAACAACTCGTATAACATTGAAAGTTTCATTCGGGGTATTTTGTATTTATCTTACACAAAGGGTATAATCTTTGTGGTTTGAAGCCCAGGAAGAATGATGAGTTGTGCACAATTGTTGCAAGTGAAGACTAAGAAGGTTTGAGTTTGTCTGAATACTTTGTGCTCTGCTTGTTTCAGGGAGTGCTTTGTGATGGGAGTTTTTGCATGTTTTCTAAGATTCAGGATTGTCCAAATGAGCTTATCCACTAATATGGTGGCCACCTCGGACACCTTTACACTGAGCCAGCGTTGAGCACAAGGGTTCATATCATAAACCGCTAATTATAAAATTTGGACTACAAGATATTAGATAAATGTTTGCAGAACTGCATGAATCCACTCCACCCCAGTGTTTCTGCTGCAAGAGGACTTTCCTTGCAACCCTTGGCCTACTGTCATTCCAAATAAATCTGAGAATATATTGTTGGATAAGACATAGAACATGGTTTGGGATGGTACTAGACTTTCTACCATACTTATTATTGTGACTCCGATTGTTGTATTAGCGATTTATCCCTTGCTGAGACCTCTATGCCTGGCCTGTATAAGCAGATATAATCACCGCGGACAATCCTTATCAGATAGTTGAAATCACCAAATACCTTTTCATCCACGAAGATGGATCTTTATTGAATGCAGCAGGTTACAGCAGACAACAGGATGCAGAAGATGATTGAACAGATGGTATTTGCAGGTCGAAACGTGGTAATGTTTCCCCCCATGCGAGCATATTAACATGTGGCCATGAGACAAGCAGCCATTTTGATGCCACAAGACAATGAAGAAGAAGGGAAGTACATCACACACAAGGGGAGGGAACACAGAAAAATATGGTGCAATAACCAAAATGCCCACAAGATGGCAGTATATTAACCAGTTAAACTGACAATATGCTAGTAATGCATAGGGAAATTAACTATATAAATTCTCGCTTCACATTAATATAAATATTAACTATGACTATGCATTGTGTCATTTTTTCACACTACAGTTGTATCAGCACACGTATTGTTATACCAGATTCTGTGTATTTGAAAACCTTAGCCCCTATGCTGTACTATACAGTTAGACCCTCTGCTCTTTGCAGTGTACACAGTGTCCAGGAGTCATCTGTATTCATGAATACAGACAAAAAGTGCTTCCTGATCTACCTCCTAGTGTGCAGCATCCTTGAAATACTTATAGTGTCCCACCTCACCCATCCTGTTTTCTGTGTATTGTACAATTGGAGCTCTGCTGTAATAACCTCCCGTTACCCATCTATTCTGTCTGGTAGAAGTTATTTTTACTGATTCACCTGTGTCTCCTCTTATGAAAACCTAAGCAGAGCAGCTGGTGACTAGGGATGAGCAGAGAGACTTTGGGGAAATGATCCTCTAATTTCACCATATTTTCTGCTTGGGTGAAAATCGCTTTAAAAAAGATACTTTTTTGATTTCCCCTTTATGGGTTTCTTATTGCTATTTTTTTTAAAAATGACGCACTCTGTAACACACTTTGCATTGCATGTCAATGTACGTAAAATGCACATCATTGCGCGTCAACACCCTACTTGTGACCTGTCAGGCTAAGGCTGATGAAAAGAACAGAGGGACAGAAAAAGATAGAAATTAACTCTTTTTTTTTTTTTTTAGCAAAGGTGACTTATCTGACCATGTGGCATGCACCTAAAATGTACATGGTGCAGCTCAGCCATCCACCATCCATGCAAATCAGGTATCACTGATAGTACTGTGTAAACTTGTCAAAAGATTGTAGCTGCAAACACATTTTCAGTTCATTTGTATAAATTTGCTTGTGAGAAAAGAACAATGAAACAAAGTTCATTAAACTGCCATTGGGGAAGTAGATCAAATATTCAGCTGCTGAGGGTAGTACTCAGCATTTTTTTATGCAAGCTCTGCACATTGGAGTTTGAAAGGACAGGGGGAGTACTGATATGATCGCCTTGAGTGCCAAAGCACAGTTCATTCTGAACAAAGTTTACACTACCTCCACTATGCTGGAAGAATCACACCAGAGAAGAAAGATAGCTGCACGTTTTGATTGTTTTTCTTTTTTGCTTTACAATTGAAAAAATCTCCTACTGAGGTTTTTAATTTATCTATTCATTGTTTCTGTTGAAATCGTGTATTTTTTTAACTTGACTAACTATGTGACTACCTTTTATAGTACCACGTGACTTGTAACTTCAGCAATCCAAGACTACTCGTCCTGCCCACTTACAATTAGCTGCCAGAGACGTGCAGAAGGCTTCTCACAAGGAAAATAGAAATAATGTGAATCTCCAGTGCACAACACGAGACCGTAAGCTTTGCTCTTTGTCATATTAAGATAATTTGTACTCTATTTCAAGTTGCTTTATGTGAATGTGACCTGCTTAATGCAAATAATCTTATTGGTTTGTGTTAATGTTTTTTAGACTTTGCTCTCACATGCAGTTATGTGCACGTGTGGAATAGCCATAAATTCCCATTGCATATGCAGGGTCTGCAATGATTGTGTTTTAAATTGACACTAAATTCAGGAGTTAAACCTTAAAAATGCATACCAGAATGCAGGAGTCAGGAATATGTGGTGTACAAAACAGTATATATAATGCAGGCGTCAGGAGTAGGTAAAGCACAAACTAGTGTATAGAAGGCAGCGGTCATGTGCCCTAAGTGCCCTGCGCTTGCGATGTCCCTGCGAGGACGGCAGTTCCACTGTTGTTTTCAAGAAAATACAGTATATACCCATGCATGCCCACCATTTTAAATCTTAAAAATGCATTTAAGTACCCTAACTATTAATTAAAAATGTACCTTATTTGTGTATCACTCAGCTGTAGATCCTCAAATCATCTCTGAATTGGTGCCGACACTGTCCTTCCTTCTGGAAGGACAGTTAGGTTACTTGAATGCAGTTAGGTTACTTGAATACATTTTTAAGATTTAAAATGGTGGGCATGCATGGGTATATACTGTATATCCTTGAAAACAACAGGCAGAACTGCCGTCCTCGCAGGGACATTGCAAGCGCGGGGCACTTAGGGCACATGACAACTGGCTTCTATATACTAGTTTGTGCTTTACCTACTCCTGACGCCTGCATTGTTTCCCTTTTAAAATAGAAAAAGAGATTTAGGACAGAAAGTCCTCAATCTCTTTTACTGTGTCCCCTGTTATCAATGAACAGGAATGAGGGTTCCTGTTCATTGATAACATGAGGACATGGTATGTTTACTATACCTACAACTATGAATGAACATGAGGTGATGCAGATCGCTCCCATTCATTCATAATTGAGGATATAGTTAACATACCATATCCTCAATTATGTACAAACACTCAGCGATCACTGATCGCTGAGTGTTTGTGCTCGCTCTCCTCTCTGACACGCTGTCACAGGAGGCTGATCGAGCGGAGCAGGGAGGAGAGCTCAGCCTCCTGTGACAGCGCTGGCTGTCTACGCCCCCACACCGCTCTGCCGGACTGTGATAGGCGGCTAACTGATGTGGGGGGAGACGCCGGCCGCTCATAGCGCTCTCGTCCTGCAGCGCTCGGCCGGCTGTCACTTTCTTTTCTCCCCGCTGGGACACAGAGCAGCGCCCAGCGGGGAGAAAAGAAACCAGGGATGCGCCGATGTATCGGCCGAAACATGGTCTTTCGGCATTATGCCAAAAGTGCCATTTTCGGCCGATATGTTTCGGCGGCCGATATATCGGTGCATCCCTAGTTAGGATTATAATAACCCAGAATATGTATTTATGAGTAATTTTCCTTTAGGTAAAGAATTTGTTGATTAATTGATTGGTTTAGGTATAATACTGTTAACATGTCTCATTTCCGGTGAGGGAAATGTCCTACACGTGATAGTCTTGTTAGGAAGAGAACTGATGGGAGTGAAATGTGTCTTTATCTGAATTAAACAGTCTCTGTTTATATATGTGTAACACTATTGACTCAGCAATTGATTGGAAGCTCTTACGTATGTACACTGAGTGGCCAGATTATTATGACAACCCATCAGTACTTCATTGGGCCATGAGATAACTCCACGAGATGACTTCGTTGGGCCGCCTCGTGACTCCACAAGATGTTGAAAGGTGATGCGAGGAATCTGACACTGCACTGTTGCCCTTCTGTTGTCTTGTACCAGTCTTGCCACTCTCCGTTCTGCCCTAACATTGACTAGTCGCTGACGGTCACAATTTGCACGTTCAGGCCCAGATTTTTGGCTGACAATCCAGTCTTTAAACATTTTAACAATTAACCCCTCTTGAACATTTAACGAATTCTGCGGTTTTGCTGATACTCGCTCCATGGCTCCGAGCGCCAACAATCATCCCACGTTCAAAGGCTGTTAAATTGTTTACCCATATCTTCAGAAAAAAATCACTTCTACTGTCGTGGTAAAGCACAAAACATTGGTGGGCACAAAGTAGCACCATTACTTTCTCTGGAGCTCAGCACACGTAAACAAAGATAGGAGTATGGTGGGTAATGAACAGCACTGGAGAAAGCTGGAAAAACATCACGTGGCCACTCTCCAGCCCTGGCAGTGTAAGTTAGGAATTTTATGTTTTCTAGGGCCGAGGTGGGCCTGAGTGGTAGGACAAGTTCATTGAAAAAAGTGAACTTCATTATGGAGTTCCTTTTTCACATAGACAGCATGCCTAAACGGGATGCACTCTATGCGTTCTTAACAATCATAAACTTGTACTAAAGTGTATCTATACCCAAAAACAAAAATTTCATATGATGCAGCTTAGTCAGCTTTTGAAATTACATTAACATTATATTTTAGTAATTGCATTTATCTCTACTTTAATTTGACATGTACCAGGCATACCCGAACTGGCATACATTTATTTGTCAGAAGGATGTTTCAGGGGTCCTTGGTGTTGTGGGGATTTTATTTATGTAGCAGGCACTTCCAGCATTGCCAGTTTGGGGTGCAGTTAGGCAGCTCAAGACAGCTGTTGAGTGTTGAAGGATGGTGAACAGTGTCTTATAACAGTGTCCCAGCAACCGTTAAGTAATTAATGGACAGTACTGCCAGGTAAAAGGAGATAGAGGCTGTGAAAAGGTTTAAAAGTTGGGAGGCATTTAGCCCCAGTTATTGCAGGTAAAAGAAATGTACTAAGAGTGCACCTTTTAAGTGGGGCCCTAGTAACAGGGCTCTGTATACGAGGTTCATACTGTTTATGGTAAAACAGAAATTATTTTGAGACTGTAGGAAGTGAACAGCGTCATTCAAGTATGACAGTGTTAAAGACAGACCTGAAAGAAAAAAAAACAAGTAAGAGACACCAGTAGGGCTGCAACAACTAATCGACATAATCGATTATAATCGATTATTGAAAAAGTTGTCAACTTTTTCCATCATCGATTAATCGGCTTCCAATTAGTTGGCCCTGTTCACAGCTCCACACACGCTGTGCGCCGCACCTCCTCCCCACCTCACGCTCGCCGCTGCCAGGCCCGCCCGCATCCACGCACCGCACCTCCTCCCCGCCTCACAGCCCGCCCACATCCACGATCGGAACAGGGACGCGGGGAGAAGTAAGGAAGTGCAGGTGTTGGCGGATGACAGCCGCCGATAGACAGGCCCGATCTCAGAAGCAAGTTGCTGGAAGACTGCTTAGGTAAGCCGGCACTTTCCCACACATGGTGCTCTATAATGTATTGCTGGGATTTGTATTCCTCTATAGCTGATATATATATTATACAGAGCAATGTACCATCAGCTATAGAGAAATACAAATCCCAGCAATACATTATACACTCTATGTATAATGTATTGCTGAGATTTGTTGTATTTCCATATAGCTGGTGGTATTCTGCATTGCGCTGTATAGAGGACTACAAATCCCAGCAATAATACATTATACAGCGCAATGCGGAATACCACCAGCTATAGAGGACTACAAAACTCAGCAATAATACATTATACAGTGGTGCAATGCCGAATACCACTAGCTTTAGAGGACTACAAAACCCAGCAATAGTACATTATACAGCGCAATGCAGAATACCGCCAGCTATAATGTACCTTTGCTGGGATTTATTGTATTCCTCTATAGCTGGTGGTATTCTGCATTGTGCTGTATCATGTACTATTGCTGGGTTTTGTAGTCCTCTATAGCCGGTGCCATTCTGCATTCATTGCTCTATAATTTTACACTTTTCATTTCACTATATTGCACACCGCACTTTTTTTTTTACTTCCACCGCTCCAAGCTTGCTCCTGTGATGGACTACAATCTCAATACAAACTCGTAGTCCCATCACTGGAGCCATTTTTAAAAATGTATTTTATTTTATCCGATTAACCGATTAATCGAACTTAATAATCGGCTAATCGATTTTAAAAATAATCGTTAGCTGCAGCTCTAGACACCAGGGTGAGATAGGTACCCCAAGGTAGGCAGGTTTTCTAATGAAAGAGACCCCAGGACAAACAAATGTTTTCAGGTTAGGGTGAGAGACATGACAGCAGCTATGACAGTTGTATGGTGGTTCAGGAAAGAAGAACAGATATTTTAGGGTAGAAGAAAAGGGTAGCAATACTAAAGGAGATACAGAAGTTCTATTTATAGTAAAAAGAAAAACCAAGACAGGAAAAGGTAGCACATAACAATAGATAGGTGTTTTGGGTGGAGACTGAGAAAATGAATAGAGAATGAAGAAAAGTGGGCAGAATTGTTACTGTATGAGACAAGCTTAGAGTAGAGAAAGCATTTTGAGAGACATTTGAGTTGGGTAAGAGTGATGCCAAGAACTTGTAAAACTTGCAGTGCACTGAAGGCCTTCAGCAGACAGAGAGATTCTTCTTTATACTGGAGGTATTGATAGATGGGCAGTAGATGGCACCAGGCAGAGAGTGACAGGTGGTGGGCAGGCACATCAGTCAGTGTGACCACTGCTCTCATTTTAAATGATAATAATTGAATTTTATTACTTCACTAAAGTGTTGAATTCTTACAAGTACTATGTTAATCCAATATCACTGTTTAAAGGAAATCTGTACTGAGGAAAAATGGAGGCTGCTATTTCTGATGTTTCCTTGAAAAAAAAGTTAGCTGTTTGACCTCCACGTTGATCCAAAGTCTTTTTTAGTTTTTGCATCACTGACCTAGGATCATGTATGCAAAATCTGGACATTTGTTTGAAATATGTATGAGTTTCTATACATAGCATGCTTTCTATCACAGAAAGAATATAAAGGAACCGCAAGCCATGAAAACACTAATTGTTGGAATTGGTGGGTAAGTTTGTTTTTACTATTTAATACAAATAAATAAATGATACTATGCTAACATGTTCTGCATATGATTTGTTATTTTTTAAAGGAGAACGTCCCGGCTGCGGGGGTCTCAGTATACCGCGAGCTATAGCTAGTTTGTGTCCTCCCGTGACCCTGAGGAGAACTATGGGGAAAAGCACTGATCCCATAGTTCTGCTTTAACTCTCTGTAGTTTAGAGAACTAACTTTATGCTGGAGTATATTGTTATAGTAGTGGGAAATATTAAGGTGCTGCTGGTGGGGGGTATTATTATGGTTGTGGGGATTTAATCATGGTGCCAATGCTGGAGGATATTGATATGGCCATGGGGAATGGTATTATTATGCTGGTGGTGGAGGATATTATCGGGGTGCTGGGGATTTTATTATGGTGTCTGTGCTGGGGGTTATGGATATGGTGTGGGGGTATAGTATTATAATTCTGTTGATGATAGTGGTGGTGATTCTGGTGGGGATATTATTATGATAGTGGGAGATTTAATAACGATGCCATTGTTGGAGGATATTGATATAGCGGTGGGTAATAGTATATGATGGTGGTCGTGCAGGATAATATTGTCATGGTGAAGGATGTTAATATAGTACTGTTGGAGGGTATTATTCATCCTCATCAGACATGAGAAGTGAGTCAAATGCAGTACATGTTCAGGTGCTCCTGAGTTGCTTTGCTTTGCCTTTCAGTTACTAAATGAGTTCTTTAGGTTGCGTCTGACCTGGATTCAGCTGCTTCAAGTTGCATAGGGATATGGAGCAGATGGTGGGGATATTGTTATTGTGCTATTGCTGGGGGAAATTATGATAGTGCTGATGGTGCAAATATTATTATAGTACTGGAGGATATTATTAATTTGTTGATGTCATGGAATGTTTTTTTTTGTTCTAATGACAGGGATATTACTGTAAAAGTACAGGGCGTTTATTATAGGGGTGCTGCTGGAAGATATTATTACATTGATCAGCAATATTATTATGGTTCTGGTGGTGGATATTATTATAGTGCTGTAAAACATTTTTATGGTGCAGATGGTGAGGCATATTTTTATAGTGCTGATGATGGGTATAACAATAATATGGTGGGGATGGTGGGGAATATTATTATTGTGTTGATGCTTGTACCATAATGATTATGGTTGTGATTTTATTATAGTGCAAGAAGATATGTTGCTGGTGGTTGAGGTAGCTATTATAGTGTGGATGGTGGGATATATTATTATGGTAATAATAAAGGAGCACATTATTATGATGGGGTTGCTGGGAGATATTATGGTGCTGAAACTGCATTATGTTATAGTGGTTGGATAGGAGGTTGACAGGTTCACTTTGAACTCCACCCAAAACATTTTTATTTTTATTTTGGGTAGGGTGCCTAGGTATCGAGTGCTATCAATAACCCTAGCAGGGACATCTCCCCCATCCTACAGTTAAAGCTAAAATTCTGTTGTGGGCTGGTTCTTCAATCAGGGGCAAGTGTAAGATTAGGGCAAGAATATCTGTAATTCCTTCAAACTTTAGCAATAGCACTCAATTAGCCTCTCGCATTTACGTTTCTTGGCCACATTATAAACTGAAAGGGTTCATACCACTGTTTACTAAATCTGGCTACAGATGAAATGCTGTTTCCTCTAGAAATACAAACAGGGGGGCATCTGCCATTCGCATTCGTGTCAGGACTTGCCACTGATTATTGTACAATTTGCCTGAAGAAGCACACACATGGTTACTACTTTCTTACCTCTTCTCAGTGAGAAATAGGAAAATAGTGTCCAGTTCTCCCATTGATTTTCCAAAAAGTTAAAAACCTATTAGGAAGGCACAGCGGAGACTTCTAATCTACCATTCCACAACTCCTGGAAGAAATGTACAGCATCAAGCACATATGTTGCCCTGGTACTAACACTACTGGCAGGTAGCCTCCAGCATTGGGTAGGAATCTTGGCAATGACAGTTAACATATGTCCCAACATGTTCGCTTTAGTTTTAAATGATGTGAAGATGCATTTAGTACTGAGGAGATAGATTTGTGTCCTTGTGCCATTGCAGCCTAATAGATCTAACATCTCTGATCCTGTCAGTGATCTGGAAGCAGAAGAGGTCACAAACGATTGGCGACTCAACCTCCAATAAGACTCAACCTCCTTAATGGCTCAGGGTTGATTTACTATAGGCAAATAGGCTGTTCACTTTCCAAGGGAATTCTCTCTTTGCAAGGGAATTTTTCCACAGCTTAATAAATGAAAATGTACTTTGCAAAAAATACCCAAACAAGTGAAGGAAAGTAATAAAACAGTATTTTTGCTTGCACATGATTGGATGATGGAAGTTAGCAGAACATCACCTTATTCCCATCTAAGGGAAAACCCCCTTGAAAAGTGAGCTGCCTGTTTTTCTTTAGTAAATGAACCCCTATGTCTCTGTGCAAGTAAACATTCTCGTGGGTAGTGAGCTAACACAATGTCTAACAGTCGCTTACCTGACTGGTTGTTCTAGAGCTGTGCTACTCCCTTTCTTGTTCGCTGTATGCTAGATGATATGACTAAAGCTCTGGTCCTTTAGGAAAGTATACTCTTCCAGATGGGTCTTTACTTGGTCTTATGTTATCTCCT
Organism: Nanorana parkeri; assembly: GCF_000935625.1. Classification (NCBI taxonomy): domain Eukaryota; kingdom Metazoa; phylum Chordata; class Amphibia; order Anura; family Dicroglossidae; genus Nanorana; species Nanorana parkeri. Next base: position 119,082 of record NW_017307225.1, read on the forward strand.
GCAGGCCCAGAGCTTTGTTATGCAGTCTGCCGTGGTGACAAAATGGCAGTAAGTGACAACTACACCCAGAAAATGCTCACTACTGAAAGCAGGGATGACCACTGCATATAAGGACACACAAATCACCCGTTAACTTAGGGATTGCCAGTGAAAATGGGAATCCTAAATGGACACAGGAGTTGACATTGGACAGGGGCTATGCCTATTTAGTAGATTCAATACAGTGTATAGAGTGCTACATATGCCACAGGGTAGTTCACCGCAATGAGATTTGTGAACCTCAGTGCTTTAGACAACCCAGTCTTTAGCATATCCTTCCAAAATCTTGGTTATCTTATGACAAGTGTCAAATGATTTTGAGTACTTTCGGAATACCTTTTGGCAAATTCTGCAACGTGTAACTATATGAAACGTGTATAAACTCTTTTAATACACAATAAGTATATTGTCTTCCTTTTCACGGTTATGTTTTCCTTACTTAGCTAATGTTTAAAGAAATCCATTTTTATTTACTATGTTTTATTTATATAGTTGTCTTATGTTTTATTTATATAGTTGTTAAACTCTATTTGCTGCAGTTTGTCTGGAATTGAACATTTTTAATATACAGTATGATATTTTTTCAATTTCTGACCAACCAATGCGGTTACATTTTTTTAAACAGAGTGACAAATGGTGGGAAAACAACACTTGCCAATAAACTTCTGAAAGTCCTTTCTAACTGCAGCATAATCAGCCAGGATGACTACTTCAAGGTACTCATGTGAATGGTGTAATATATGGAAAATGTTTTTAAAGTGTCAACATGTTTTGGGTAAACATCATATTTTTGCTTTCATAGATCTTTTTTTAGTTAGCTTTATAAAACTTTTGTTTAAATTGCTAATGCTTATCAGGATCACATATTTCCACATGTCCACTTAGAAAGGGATGATGTCAGTATCAGGTGCAAAAAGGAGATAAATATCATGGGTAATGTTTATGAATTGTAAATAGAATTTAGGTTGCAGCGTGTCATAGGGAACAGGTAGTTTTGGACCTACCATGGCTATAACTGGACTATGAATAAACCACTGCTAGATTTTGTGGGTAGAAAATGTTGCTGGATATCTAGAATGGTTAGGATTTAACATATGATTAGTGCATATGGAGTTCATCTCACCAATATTTGTCTCCTGAAAAATGTGGGTGCTAAGCATATGAAACAACATTCACAAGCTTTGTTTTTGAATGGATAGCCAAAGCATCTTTAGTAATGGATGGAGTAGCAATTTGTTTAAAACCCCTTTCAGTTTATTTGTTGCGGTCCGTGTCCCACTGGGGAGATGCTCCTTCACATTCTTTTCTCAGAGACTAAACAAGAACAAAGAGGAAAACTTCTTTAAAACAAAGTGTTCCCCATGGTCCCTTTGTGTGTTGTAAAGTAGCCACCGTTCAAAGCTCGCCCCTGTAATGGACTATAATCTCACGTTTAGTTTACTCATTTGAATTGAGATTGTAGTTCATCACGGGAGCGGTGACTACTTTACAACACACACAGAGACCATAGGGAACAAAAGTATCCACCCTCAAGAAGGCAGGACAGTATCAGCATGAATTCAGAGATGATTTGGGGATCTACAGCCAAGTGATACACAAATACGATAATTTTTTGTTAATAGTTAGGTGACTTGAATGTATTTTTAAGGTTAAACTCCTGAGTTTTGTGTTACTTTAAGACCTGGTTCACACCTGAGCATTTTTAAAAATGAGCAAAACACACATTTCAATTCAACTCCTTAGTTTGGTGTCACTTTAACAAATATACGCTTAAGAATCTGATGTTTTTCTAAGGATAAGGATCTTTCTGCCACTGTAAAAATAATCTCACCATGCAAGTATATAAGATAAACAGAAACTTACAGGTTAATCAGATACAGACAGATCATAGCTCAAACTGTACTACTCATTTTTTTCCCAGTTTTGTTAAAAAAATGGTTACTTTAAAAATGACAAGAGTAATATATGCAGTACCCTAACTACCAAATTACTGTTCACGTTGCTTTTTTTTATTCGTCATCCTCACAGTGGTATATGATATATAGAAGGAGTGTGTATATCATTTCTGAAATGTCCATGTCCATTGCTGTATAGAAAATATATCATTAGTCTTTTTTAGTGATATCAGGTCAGCCTTGGAGAGTCAATAAGAAGACACATAGTTAACACATAGAAATCTAGGGCCAACCTGAAGTCACTTCTATGTTTTCAGAAATGCCTTCTTAAAAGGTCCAATGGTTTTCCCTAAATGCACCAAATATTACACTTTGTGACCACCACGCATCAAATTCATGAAATTTAAGGTGTGATAATTGATTAGGTCAACAAAAACAGCAGCAACAGCTTTGCTTCCACCAACTTCCTATCCAGTACAAGATCACAATGGATAGAGCAGCTGTCCATCTACTAGTTTCAAGAAGGGAAGAAGAGGAGTGGTGAGCAGGGGGGAGGGGAATATATTGCCTTGCTGTGTCTGTGTGTTTGTGCAGACACACACAGCTTACTAGCACACACAAGGTGACTCCATAGGACTCTGCAAGGGAAAGGAGCCACCCTAAAACAGGATATAATAACCAGTGCTCAGGGGACCAGTTGATTCTGCAGGAAACTAAAACTTTTAAACATCAAGGAACAGCATCTATTGCAAGTGATTTAACCCTTTCGCTGCCAAGGACGTATGGCATATGGACCTACAAAAGTGCTTCCAGCTGGCCAGGTCAGTATGCCATACGGACCTGGCATTTACAGTTCTAATATCACTTTCAGTATTTTATGAGCTACTAATCTTGAACAATTATGCAGGCATTCTAACTTCTTAACCGACTTTACTGGTTGCTTGCCTATTCCAGGACAATGGCTCAGAAAATACTGAAGCCAGAGACAGTCAAACAATTAGCATTTTAGATATAGGCTGGGAACACTCCATATATCTATGAGTAGAGGTTTTGTTTAAGAATAGATACAATTGTCGAGGTTTTTGTTTTATAATGTGTGCATAGGTGACATGCCATGGCATATCAGAAGCCAGCTTTCATTTGTCTGGTAAAAGCTAAGTAATGAATCTAAACTATGAATGGATAATTGGAATTATGATGATATGTGACAGGTGTGTGACAACCTACCAACTGACTGTCTTTTTCTACATATGATAATCAAATATGACATTTGACATAAGTATGACTCAACTTTGCTGATTATATAATGCTCTCTTTGATAATGTAGCCTGATGAAGAAGTTGCAACAGATGACAGAGGATTTAAGCAATATGATGGTAAGCATTTATTAATACTTCATTAGGATTTAAGATTATTATTGTGTTAGGACAGAGCTCCTTAATGCAAATAGCGAAATACACAAATAAAAAACATAGAGGAGCAGATTTACCTTCCAAATTATTTCTATTTCTGTCCATCCAGTACTGAGATTAACAGAGAGCTGCCATATAGCATGGCCACGAGGATGACTGTAGAAAGAATACAGTGGTGTCCTCTCGCCAACCCCAGTCTGCTGATGAGGGAACAGCAAGAGACTGGGCAAGCCACCTCTAAAGCTGGCCATACACCTATAGATTATCTGCAGATTTTCTATGGTCAGATGGGAAAAGTGCAACAGATTCCTCCATCTACGCTAAACTGTGTGGATGAAGGAATACCCCACTTGGCCAAGCTTCTTGCTAGTCGGCCCCGCTGGCTGTCAAAATACCTGAACAATCTGATTGGATGAAGGCATTGTTCAGGTATTTTGAGAGCCAGCGGGGGCGACTAGCAAGATACTGAAGCTTGGCCCAGCAGGATGGAGGAATCTGTTGCACTTTTTCCATCTGACCATAAAAAATCTGCAGATAATCTATAGGTGTATGGCCAGCTTTATGCTGACTTTGCTCTCTACTCCTGTGAGCATGTCTGCATGCAGCATACCTTGCTGACTCTATGCTTTACCCCTCCCTCTCTCAGTCTGTGTTCTGCTGTATAGGGGATTGCAGTAGGGTGCCAACAAGTCAAACTCAGGTACTTATGCTAGTTGCATGTAAAAAATATATTCAATTATTTATTAATAGCTACATTAATTTGTGGGTTTTTTCATCTGCTTGGAGGTCATATTTACTCCAGAGGCAAGACTAAAAATGGGGTTGATCCATTAATGTAACCATTTGCATGAGTGGCCCTCATATGGCCATGTCACATAAATATAAAGCTCTAGGTAAGGTATTGTGGCCAGATCTAGGAACAAGTGTGACGTTTTAGTGCATTCATCCTCTAGTTTTAGTGCATTCATCCTCTAAGGTGAAAAAAAAAAAAAGCTGTGACTAAATTAAAGCTTCCCACAATAACTGGGATTCATTTGCTGACAGAATTCTCAATAGCAGCACATTAATATCAGTGTGCTGCAAATATTGTAAGCTTACTGCTAACAGTCTCTCAGTAGTAAGAGATTAACCTCTTGCTGCCGACTCCCATTGACCCTTTAAGGGATCTTGTATTCCGACAGGTGGTGGGAGCCGCAGCCGGTTGACTACCTGAAGTGTCACTGCTCCTGATTGGATATAGTCACTGTTCGCCTGACAATTTTCTATCCGGCTCCTTCCACAAAAATCTGCTTTTGCCACGCCGGGTGCTTTCATCAGGGCCACTCATACCTCTAATTGAATCAATCAAAGTTTGAGCAGTGTATGACCGCTGAGATCTGTGTAAGACAGAGGTAGGCAAATCCGGCCCCCCCAGCTGTTGTGGAACTACAAGTCCCATGAGGCATTGCATGACCGACAGCCACAGGCATGACTCCCAGAGACTGAGGCATGTTGGGATTTGAGAAGAAAAACAATACTAATTTAAATAGCACTATCATTTCCCTAAATATTGGTAAGAAAAAAAAACGTGCTATTGTTTTCAGTGACAGCTTTAACCCTATACTGATGAATATTTGATCTATTACACAGTTACAGCTTGATTGTGTTTTGCTTGTATACAATGATTGGCTCATGTACATGTCTCTTATATTACGTCTCTTAGAACTTGAGGCCTTGGAAATGGAAAGAATGATGTCAGCTGTGCAGTCTTGGATGTCTCAGTATAACAAAAGTGCCTGCTCAGAAGAGAAATCAAATAGAATGCAAGAGAGATGTGAAAACATGGTGCACATTTTAATAGTTGAAGGTTTCCTCCTGTACCATTATGAGTAAGTATGAAATAGTCTCATGTCTGCCTTGCAGCACTGGGGGTCCCTGGTTCGAATCCTGGCTAGGACACTATCTGCATGGAGTTTGCATGTTTTTGCCTGCGCTTGCGTGGCTTTTCTCCGGGTACTCCGGTTTCATCCCACACTTTAAAGACATGCTGGAAGGTTGGCTCCTATCTAAATTGGTCCTGTGTGTATGTGCAATAGGGCCCTCAGATTGTAAGCTCCTTGAGGGCAGGGACTGATGTGAATTTGCAGTATGTAAGCCACTGTGTAAACTGTTGGCGCTATAAATACCTGTAATATGTCAAAAACACTCCCGAAATCTCTGCTTTGTCTTGCAGCACTTATTAAACTTTGGTGACAAAATGCAGTTTTTCTGTTGTAGCAGTCAATCAGGGACAGCAGGCACTGCTCTTACAATTTTTTTGTGTATTTTGGAAGGTTGATTTTAAGATCTGCAGGTAATGGCCAACTCCATTAATTTTTTTTTTTTCGTTTAAAGATGGGCATACATTATTAGACTGAATGAAAACATTTTTACAGATTCCTTCATCCACGCTAAATAGCATGGATGAATCTCCTGCTGCTGTTATTTTATTCTGACAGCCACCACCTGCTGATGTCAGTATACCCGATTCTGGTTCTTTCAAACTTTTGTGGCGCCGGGAGGGCCATATACTGAAAGTATGCTATGCTTTGAAATTGTTTTTTTATTGAATAAATAAATATATATATATATAATGACTTGAATGTAGCTGTAGGACGGATGTTGTTTATGTTCAATAATGCAGTGTCTCTTTCCAGGCCATTGGACAACTTATTCGATAGAAGATATTTTGTAACTGTTCCCTTTGAAGAATGTAAAAGGCGAAGGAGGTATGTAGTTACATAAAATGATTATTCAGAGTTTATATTAAAGGAGAACTATGGGGTTAAGTCTTTTTCCCATAGTTCTCCTTAGGGTAACGGGAGGACACAAACTAGCGTCCACCGGTCACCCTAGGCTCAGTATACCGCGAGCTGTAGCTCGCGGTATACTGAGACGCCGCAGCTGAAGCGGATCCCGACAATTGTGCCGGGATCCGCCCAGCTGCGTGACTGACAGCTGACTCAGCCTATCTAAAGGCAGAGCCAGCTGCCCCCGTCCGTTCCGCCAGTCAGCGCTGGCGGATCGGAGCGAGGAGGGGGGAATCCAGCCCCTCCCCTGTCACGGTAGAGAGCCGTGACAGGATCGAGAGGTGAGCGAACGCCGGTATGTGTTCGCTCACCTCCCGATCTACTGAGCCGACCTGTGACAGTCTCATTGTCACAGGTCGGCTAGAACTATGAGGATGAGTGAAAAGCACTCACCTCATAGTTCTCCTTTAAATCAAATGCACATACAAGAACTTGTTGCTCCCTGCTAAATACATGGCTGTAGTACAAATTGGAAGCAGGTTTAGACCAATAGAAATGCACACCTAGATTTATTACTTAATGGAAACTCTAAATGAATAGTGTGCTTTTCCTGTCATTCCTAATAGATTCAATGTACTTCATAAAGAGTTCCCGCCCAAGGTCCATCCCCTCTGACCTGTGTTAACCCGTACTTTGGGTTTCTGTCAATGGCATCAGTTTGACATAAGTTTAAGACACTTCTGAGATAATTTGGAATTCCGGTGCATTTGACCTGCAGCTAACCTCCCTCTGACCTGCATTTGACTTGCTTCAAGCAGATTTTGCACCCCCATAGACATAGTATAAGAGTGCAAACCCCGTTTGAAACAAACCAAATCCATCGACACAGGCCCTTACTGTAGTGGTGATCTCTTTGCACATGACGTTCCAGGTTTGAATAACTGCCTTGGCAATTGCAAGGGATCCCATATTATGGAAATTCAACACAAGTATGCAGGACATCCTTATTGTGTAGCTAGTGTAGTGAGACTCCAAGCTGGGTTTGAGCACTGTTAGTAACTATAACTAGTGGAGTTTCCACTAGATATATGAAGCCAATAGGTGACTGAGCCCACCAGACTCCTGTTACTTAAATGCAACTTTTAAATGGACAGACATTAATAATGATCCACAGTACAGAATACATAGATGATGCACATGGATGATGATGCATTGATGATTCGTGTACACAGGTTTGTAGCTAGGGCTGATAAAACATTTGCTAAAGCTGTCACATGCAGGGTAAAGTGACAGTGTCTCCCCAAAGGTGTCTCTCAAACTCCATCATACTCCCTTCCCGTTGCTGCTCCTTCTGAAATCAACAGTGTCGGTGACTTGGGGAGCAGTGAAGTCACTTCCTGGGTCATGTGACAGTGCTCAGGTCTAAAGATTGACTGCTAGGCACGAGCACTCCGACAGGGAGAAGGTCACCTTCTCTCTGGGAAGATCTGCAAAGACACTGTCACATTGCCCTATACTGGCATGGAGGCAGTGTCTGTTTAAAGCGGACCTTTACCTCCTTTCACTAAAAATCACATCAGCACTCAGCTCTGCATGCTCATATGAGATCATATTGCATTCATTAGTTAAAGAAACCTATTTTTTCTTTTACTTACAAATAGTGTTTTCCAACTTCCTGGTCCTCTTGGGCATTAGAGATGTAATGTGGCTAGGAGATGCATCCTGGGAAGGTTACATCACATTGCACTGGTGTGAAATGTCATTTGTAAACTTCAAAATCTCGTGAGATCTCAGGGAAAGGCATTCTCCTCCCCTGAGATGATGTGCATGGTCACATGTCCCAGTCACATGTGCCGGAGTTCCAGGTAGTAAAGGGAGATATATTAATCTGCCCTTAGTAAACATTTCCACTGTGAGAAGAATGCGGAGGAAAAGAAAAATAAGGTATCCAAAGAATAAGAAGCCGGCAATTATCTAGAAGCATCTGTCATTTCTAAAGACGTCTTTGTTGTAATTTCAAAGATAAGAGTAAAGTTCCTCTTTAAGGAAGTTGGTAAAAAAACAGCATGTTTTGTATGTTCTAATTGAATGTATGTATGTTTGTTTGTGTTTATGTTCTAATTGACACAAGTATGTTTTTCTCACTGGTTATAAATGTACAATATGGTATATGGTTTATGTTTTGTCATTGCTTTCCTCTTCTGTAAAAATAACAGAGAAAATGTTCCTTACACAGTACACGGGTTTATCATCCTCCTGATCCTCCAGGATATTTCGATGGTTATGTGTGGCCTATGTACATAAAGCACAAGACAGAAATGGACAAAGTTCAAAACGATATAGGTACATAGCTGTTTTATGAGAAGAATTGCGCAATATTAGTTCCCTGTGTAGAGAAAAATATATTTTTTAAAGTGTATGAAAAAGTGATTTATTTTTTTTAGTTTTGGATAGTGTGAGTGGTCAAACCCCTGTCAGGTTTTTATTTGTATACATGTCACCTTTTCCATTTATTCTAGTAGCCAGGCTCAAGACTGTCACCTTTTGGGTGGAAATCCAAAAATGACAATAGAATAGATGGAAAGTCTTCCAATGGGGCCACTTGTTATAATAATAACTGTTTGTAAAGGATTTCTCTGTCTTTTTGAGAGATTTCTGCTTACTTCCCTTTTGGATCTATGAGACAGGAAGTGTAGGGGAATTTCCCCAATGGGGGAAAAATATCCTATTAACCAATTCACTTTCTTACATTGTATGCATCCTAAAGTGCCCCTGTGCCCAGACTATGGACTTAAAATGATATGTATAGTCTTAATTAGCAGTAAAAGTGCTTTAAAACAAGCCTTCCATCTCTAGCTGCTTTTAATGTGTAGCTATTCATTCTCAAAGAAACTCAAAGATCACAACAAAACTATAGAGTCCGTTTCAGTCAGTTTCTAACACCTTAGGTCCCATGAATGCTTGTACCAGGAGGTAGCCTACTCCTCCTCAAAAGGCGTCCCTGCACCTTGTGAGGAGGAGTAGGCTACCTACTGGTACACCTGCATTCAATTTATCAACTGCATCAATATGCTCCCACTAGGAGACTCGTATAAATAGAGTTAGGACGACACTTTACAGAGGTGCCTTGATGGTGACAGTGTGGCTTCTACATATTTTTGGCCAAAGGTTTGTGCAACTAAAAACTCTGCTTTTAATGTATACTGTTAGACAGGGTATTTTGTTTTGTTGCAGGCTAGCTGGCAGGTGTGCTGGGGATTCTTTTTGTTTTGTACTGTTGATTACACACCATTGATGGGCCTTTGCCACCTAGTGTTTTTGGTTGCTAGGAGGAAGGCAGCTCCAATAGAGTACATTTGTGAATACGTTTAGCACAAACATTTCCATGCATACAATCGCGCCATACTCAGGTCCTCGAACAAGGATTTTTTTCCATTCTTGGTATACGCAACTTGAGCCTATAGAATACATGAGCCTATAGAATACAAGGATGCTGCATTCAGAGCCATTACATTACGGATCGGAATGCAGAATATTGTAGGCCCGTGTGCATGAGCCCTTAGAAACATCTGCTGATTGTTTACAATGGAAGGCTGGCAGCCTGCCAAGATCTGTTCTCATAGAAAAACACAGTAACTATCTTATAAAATTTGAAAATGAATTTCTTAACTATGCTTATAGATACAGGTGAATGTGAGCTGGTTTGAAAGTGCTTTTACTGCTTGTTCAGAATACAGGTGAAACTCGAATAATTAGAATATCGTGCAAAAGTAATTGCAGTAAGTGCTGCAAAAGGGGCCCAAACCAAGTACTGAGTATATATGCATGCTTGTACTTTTCAGAGGTCCGATATTGTTCTATGCACAATCCTTGTTTTATTGATTGCATGTAATATTCTACTTTTTTGAGGTTGTGGATTTGGGGTTCTTGGGGTTTTCATGAGCTGTAAGCCATAATTATCACAATGATGACAAATCACGGCTTGAACTATCTTGCTTTGCATGTAATGAGTCTATCTCATATATTAGTTTCACCTTTTAAGTTGCATTAGTGAAATAAATGAACTTTGCACGATATTCTAATTATTTGAGTTTCACCTGTATGTAAATAATTAGTGTGCAGCATCTGGGCACAAGGTTCACTTTAAGTCCCAAATCTTTAAAAAATATAGCATATATAACTGTAATATATATTCTGCTATTTTATTGTATTTGTTTCTGTTTTAGTTTTTATAGATGGTACCAAACCTCAAGAAGAAATTCTATGTTTCGTTTATAATGATATAATAAGAGCTGGTGAGTCAAGATTGGTAATCTGTTCCTCTTTTCAACTCTTTTATGTGTTAGTTGTTATTTTGGCATGATTCATGACATACTATATGTCCGTTACATCTGCAAACTTTCTTGCATTTTATATATATGTGCACTAGATAGAATTTTGTTCCTCAACAAAACTGATAGCAACCAATTTTCAGTTTCCTGTGGTCCAATGTATTACTGTACTTTGTACATTAACATTATTCATGTCTCTGGTTTGTTAGATAAACCCACTTTATCAGAGATGTTAACTTTGCATCAAGTAAAAACAGCACACTTCAACGTGCTGTTTCCTTCCCTGTTTTAGCTGCTTTTCATCGCTGACTCATTTTCTTGGTCCTCAGCTCCCCTTGTTCCTAGGTTATTGCTGCTGCTACTGTTTTCAGTGGGCCCATGTTTACCACAGTGGAGGTCATGGCACATATTTAAGATGTTGTTATTATTATACAGAATGTATATAGTGCCAACAGTTTGTATAACACATTACAATACAAGAGGGAGGCAGCACAGTTACAATACAATTTGATAGCCTACTTGTGAGGGCTTACAATCTTAAATGGAGAGGCAAGTGATACAAAAGGCAATAACAGGGATCACCAAAAGGAGGAGGGAGGCCGATAGGCTTCTTGATGAGATGAGTTTTCATGGATCACCTAAAGGTGGAGAGAGGGGGATAGGCGTCTTGATGAGGTGGATGGGCTTCTTGATGAGATGAGTTTTCAGGGATTACCTAAAGGTGGAGAAAGGCGGATAGGCTTCTTGATGAGATGAGTTTTCAGGGATCACCTAAAGGTGGAGAGAGGCGGATAGGCTTATTGATGAGATGGATGGGCTTCTTGATGAGATGAGTTTTAGGGATCACGTAAAAGTGGACAGAGGCAGATAGGCTTCTTGATTAAATGAGTTTTCAGGGATCACCTAAAGGCAGACAGAGTAGGAGACATCTGAGGTCAGCATCAAAAAGGTTCTGTTTTGATAACAAAATGGACCACTTGAAAATAAACTGTGAATTTTACATCAAGCGTCTTGCATCACAAAGCACTTCCTAGTAACACTCGATCCATTTATTTGGGAGAAAAGCAAGTTACTGTTCACTGGAGTTCAGTGGATATATGGTTTCCATTTCTAGGAAAGATTCTCTCTATGTGCGTATTATTGGTAGCAAATCTCAGGTGTGTGAAAGCCCCTCTGATATGTAGGTTTGATTTATATGATTTGTACATATTTAAGTCTCATACGTGACAGGCGCATCCTAGCCCTGGCACTTCTTTGCTCACAGCTTTGAAAGGTTTGTCCTCGTTTGATAGATGAGTTGTGCACAAAGGAGTGCCAGATCTACAGCACATTGGATGGTATGAGGTTAGTACAGTTAGAAAATAAAAATAAATGTGTCATACTATTAATCCGGTATTTGGCATTGCTGTCTTGTTTTTTTTTTTTGTTTTTTTTTAAACACACACTCTGGTGATGTCATTCTTACTCTCCCTTAATTACCTGGCAAATCTCTCATCAAGAGCAAGTATGACCTTTACATATGCTTGTTTCAGTTCAATCATTCACTTGGAAGTGAAGTCAGGATCACACTGACCTGGGCCTTATAAACGAATCAGAAATGGCCACTCATGTATTTAATTCCTGGGATATTCCCTTTAATCTCTGCCTCTGGTTAATTTTTCCACTGGTTTAAACCACCAAAAAACATTAGCCTTTTCAAGTAAATAAAACCAGGCAATAGACCATGAAATTAACACAATACATTAAAAACCGTGCATAGAAACATGAGTCTCAGAGACATGAGTCATATTCAGCTCAGTTGAATCCATTCCACTACAATCCAACCCATCCATTGAATGTCGTTTAGTTACTAGTTAGTAGATGTAGATATGCACACCTCATGCAAATGTGTTCACTAAATGCATTTCATGAACTGTGTAGATTAAATTGCATAGATTCCAAAAACACAATACCATCAATGTTTTCTGACAACAGCAGTCAGGTTGGTTAACTGATGTATCGCCTGACCTAGCAAGCTATGCTACCAGCTCACCCTCCTCACCAACAAGACTTGGACATGCTTTTTCCATCTAGTACAGAAAATAAACCTACACAGAAAGATGCAGGTTGCAGTTGATAACATTTACTCCTGAATATGTTAGTTGCCTAGCTGTCATGCCAATGACCCAGAGCAAGTAAAGATGCCACCAATCCACAGAAGGGATGTCCTTGAGCTGGAGAGAGTCCAGAGAAGGGCAACTAAACTAACTAAGGGGCTGGAGGACCTAAGCTATGAGACAAGGTTACTAAATGTAAACTTGTTCACACTGGAAGTGAGGAGATTAAGAGGGGACATGATTTTGTTGTACAAAATGTTTAGTGGAGATGGCAACATCAGCAATAAACGTTTTACAGTAAACTCCGTAACAAAGACTAGAGGCCACCACCTAAAATTGGTGGAGAAAAGATTTAACCACAAGGGAAGTAAGGGCTTTTTTTCAGTTGGAGCGATTCAAGTCTGGAACTTGCTGCCACAAGAAGTGGTATCAGCTGAGACTATTGAATCATTCAAAAAGCATTTAGATACCTTCCTCAGAGACCACAACATACAGGGGTACAGGTACACTTAAAAACAAGGTCACACAGGGACTCATATACACACATACACATGCACAATCACACACAGACACACAAGGGTTGAACTTGATGGACCTGTGTCTTTATTCAACCTCAAATACTATGTAAGTATGAGGAGTTCTGACTTCAGATGCCACATGCTTGATTCTGATCTCTTTTTATTTTAGAAAGTTTTGGGGCGGATTCACGCTTATGCATTCAGTTGCAGTGCATTAATGCATGCAAATTAATGCACCAGTGTTTGTTGCAGCAATGCACAAGTCAGAATGGGCCCTTAAAGCCAGAGACTACCAGACAAGGAGCTGGAAATAGCAGCTAAATATTAATTTTCCTCAGTACAGATTTCTATTATAGGATTGGTGCACCTTGTCTGTTTTAGTAATCTCTAGATCCCTATAGCTACTTGAGTCTATAGTGGCATAAGACAGCAGTGCTTTGAAAAAAGTATTTGGATGGCCTGTCAAGCATATGCATATTGATTACTATGTCATATCTATTTGACTTTGACAATATATTCTCACACATATTATTGCTAGCTTTGTTAAATCAATTATTTAATATCCATTATATTTTTTGCAGCTGAACAACTTACATCTTAATAAAGAGATGGAAGATTCAAATGTAAACAACAGAACAAAAGAGAATGTGTAATACAGTGCAGTGGTGTCAGCTGTACTCACTACAGACTATAGCAGTATTACAAGGCAATCGATTCTACAGTGCGATACTTTTGTTTGACTAAAATACTAACATGAAAGCCATATTTTTAATTCATTATATACAATTAATTAAAATGCTAGAAAATGTTCTGTATTACAGTAAAGTGTCCTAGACCAAATATATTTCATTATGCTAGAGCACACGATATATGCCTTACCAAATGCTGCAAATATGCACTATTTAAATACATGTATGTACAGTATGTATTTGGGGCACAGGTCACAGTGCTACCGATGTTGCCTGTATAATGGTCTATCATTTCTATAGTGCGCTGCGCTGATAATCTAACCCTTCCTGTAATAAAGTACCAAATAAAATTGTGTTCTACTTATTATGTATTATGTAATTATGTATACTTTATACCATTAACTCATACAAATGTAAATATACATACCATGTGAGAAACAAAATAGTGAATTATAACATCAGTACATAGTAGGTTAGGTTAAATAAAGGCATTTAAGTCCATTTAGTTCAACCCATACATGTGTGTGTGTGTGTGTGTGTGTGTGTACATAACCTTGTATATTCTGTAAATTGAGGAACTCATCGAAGTGTGTTTTGAAGCTCTCAGTGCTTTCTGCTGATACAGCTAACTGCGGAAGGGAATTCCACATTTTTACTGCTTTGACAGTAAAAAAACCTTTAGCATGGTCTGAGATTATACCGCATCTCGTCCAACTTCTTGTTGTGCCCTCGTGTCTTCCTCAGAGTTTATAGTTTAAATAGTTTATTCCTTATTCTGCAGTCCCTATTGATAAGTTTGTAAGTTCTAGTCATGTCTCCTCGTAAGCGTCTCTTCTCTAAGGAGAACAAGTTTAATTTTGTTGTCTGTCTTCATAACTCAGGCCCTCCATCCCCCTTATTAATTTAGTGGCCCTGCTCTAAACTTTGTCTCGTTCAAGTACGTACCTCCTGAGGATTGGTGACCATACCGAGCCACGTACTCAAGATGTGGCTGAACCAGTGTTTTATAAAGTGGCAGAATTATATTTCTATCCCTTGAAAAAAAATCCCTCTTTTAATACAAGTTACTATTCTACTTGCTTTGTTAGCTGCAGCTTGGCAGTGCATACAATTGCTGAGTCTGTGGTCTGTAAGAACCCCTAGATCTTCCTCCATATCTAATTTCCCCAGCAGAGCACATCCCAAACTGTATTCTGCATGCATGTTCTTATCTCCCAAGTACATAACTTTACATTTTTCTATATTGAAACTCATCTGCCACATTGCTGCCCACGCCTCAATTGTATCAAGGTCTTGCTGCAGTGATTCTATATCTTATTGCAAACTTATTTGCCCTACATAACTTCATATCATTAGGGCCCATTCACACCAATTGGGGTGCGTTCCAGAGTGGCAGCTCCTGGAATGCACATCAATCGCTCAAAAACCTTCGTTCTGGAGAGGGGGTGTGGCAGTTCATTGAAGTCAATGGCACCGCAGCCACGCCCCCCACCTGCCTTTAATGTGATTGGACGCGTGGCAAAACATTGCCTGCGTTCCGGTCCACTGCAAATGCAAAAAAATGCTGCATGCTCTATTTTTTACGTTTGCAGTGGATCAGAACGCAGGCAATGTTTTGCCACGCGTCCCATCGAACTGCTGGCGGGGGGCGTGGCTGAGGGGGCCATTGACTTCAATGCCCCGTCATGCCCCCTTCCGCCCCAGAATGAAGGTGGAAGTTTTGTGAGGGATTGCTGTGCGTTCCAGCAGCTGCTGCTCGGGAACACACCGCAATTGGTGTGAATGGGCCCTTAGCAAACACTGAGACTGAGCTATTTTTTCCTAGCTCTATATCATTTATAAATAGAACAGATAATGCATTCAATATTACCACGTAAAAAAACACTTCCACTATAGTCAATATTTCCATAGGTCTATTGTTCCATAACCTTCTTCATTGACTGGTATTTGCAAGAGCCAGAAAATCTAACAGGGTAAAAAACACTACATCCCACATGCTCATCTTAGATAAAAGTGTTACATTTGTGCTCCAAACAACACGTGTGATGCACTTCTAGTGCTACTCCTGTAGAGCTGCAGCTAACGATTATTTTCAAAATCGATTAGTTAGCCGATTATTAAGTTCGATTAATCGGATAAGAAATGTGGCGCACAGCGTGTGCGGAGCCGTGAACAGGGCCGACCAATCAGAAGCCGATTAACCGATTATTGAAAAAGTTGACAACTTTTTCAATAATCGATTATAATCGATAATGTCGATTAGTTGTTGCAGCCCTATACTCCTGTGGTATGCTTACTCACTGGATTTTTTTGACCCCCCAATAAATAGGTATGGTCAATTGCTCTTGTTAATAACAGTCCTCACTGTTCCTCGTATATGACTCACTCCCCTTCAACTTGCCACATCCAGTCTCAGACAAAGTTAACAAATGAGGAGGAAGAGGCTCCCATAGGGTAAAACTAACTAAGCAATGTATTGAAAGATGAAACAGTTTCAAATCACTCACATGCTGCAGTGCTATACAGCACTAATGACGCCACCCCTGAGGAAGTTGATTCAGATGAAAGGCATGTAGAGTGGGAGGGGCTTGCTGATATTATGACGTTGCCAGGAGGAGCCCAGCTTATGTTTAGCACTGCAGCATGTGAGTGTTTTTAAACTTTTATCTTTGCATAAAATGCTTTGCTTGAGTTAAGAGTGTATACACAATTAGAACACAGTTTTCTTTATCACTTTAGTAGGGTTAGGCTACGAGTGCAGTACACTTTAGTGAACTAGTAATGGATCTAGGTTTTTGTGGCCCCAAGCAAAATCTTTCACTTTCAGCAATCTGGGGGCTACAGGCCCCCCTCAGCTGAACTGTGCAGGCATCACCCTTAATGCTGAGTGCTGCCTCAAGGCGATGTATGTTATCTTGAAGAATGCACAGGTTAAATGTGCTTTATATAGGCAAGAAGTGAAAGCAGGCTCCCACTTGGGTACAAGCACTCTAGTACAAGCTCTATGAGTAAGCACTGTTTAATGTGAAATGCATAGGAGTTTTTGCAGTGTTCTATAAGTGTGGGCAAGCATGAGTATGGACCCACCTGAAGCGCTACTACTATATTGTATTCCAGCTTAGGTATAGTGAGCATTTGTGATATTGCCTGAAAAGGAATATATGTAATGATTGTGGTGCATGAGGGGCAGAAGAACCCTGTAGTGGGAATATCAATATTCCACAGTTCCATAAGTTAGTTCCTTCATTGAAAGGAGTAGCCTGTATTAGATCCACTAATGTACCCTGTTACAAGATTTTGTATTATAAACTGCACATGACATAAGCAGGATACAGACACAACACCAAAATGTGAATGAGTCTTCAATTAAATAGTGGTGCTAAAGAATAAATAAGCTGTTATGAAGGGGAGGACCTGAAGCTATGAAGGATGACTGTTACGCATAATAAATATGCATTCCAGTCAAACGCAAAAGAATCATTGTGCATAATTTTTACAAGACATACAGTCAACCTACTCAGGGATTTTGATTTTAACTGTGAAAGTGTCTTGAGTACAGCAGGCTATCCCACTGTGTCAAATCTTGTGATGGCTAGCAACCCTCAATTCTGAGCTTGTGATTCTGTAGGCCAGGAGATCTAGACTCCAACTATTTGGGTCTCTTTGCACTATAATTATGCACACCCTGGGCCTTGATTCAACCTAAATTCACAAAGTGATGATGATCATTCAGGAGAAAAAAAAAGTTCTCTCCTCTAGTGTCCTGGGGAACAAAGTATAAGTAGCATGAGACGATAGGCCAGGGGTAGGCAAACTCTAGCCATCCAGTTGTGGTGAAACTACAAATCCTGTCCTGCATCTGCCTCTGGGAGTCATGCCTCTGGCTGTCGGAATCTTGCAATATCTAATGAGATATGTAGTTGTACCACAGCTTGAGGGCCGGAGATTGCCTACCCCTGCTATAGGCTAATTCAGAGTCCTGCTGAAAACAATTGTCAGTCTGGCAAAAGGTAGATGATCTAAAATTAAGGTAACATAACTGGACATTTTGACATTAGCATGGTAGCAATGCTTTTTTGACTGTGTCCTATAGGTTGCCTCCCACCGTTTTATATATTTACAATGTTTTATTTCATGTGTGCTTTTAGGAAGCTGCTGGAGGCAATGCCAGTGTGTTTCTCTGATGACCTTAAAAGTGGCATTACAGCAGATGCACAATGTCATCCCTGGAGCAACTCTGAGGCTTGCAAGTAGTGTTTATGTAGTAAAGCCCATACCTCCTTAGGGGTGCTTCCTGGGAACAGAAGAAGTTACAAAGACTTAGGTGTGACAGTACATTTAACCAAAGCTAAACCAAATATTTCATGTGATAACCATTATGCTTTGGCTTTCATGAGATGAATTCAAAAATGTCAATTGTACTTTATTTATACAGTATAACAACATGTATTTTTCTTTTGTAAGTTTCAATATTTTGTTAATAAAGTATCTTTGTGTAAAATGATATAGAAATGCGTGCTGAAAACAAAAGTTAAAACATCTGGACACTTTTTATATTATAAAATACTACTGGAGCTACAAATAATAAATATTTTATACACATAAGCATGAAGGCTGCTTCACCAAAGAATGGAATGTGTATAATTTACAGATGTAAGTGAAAGGATAGACAGAAACCAATTAACTTATGGGGCTACAGGGCACATGTACTGAATTAACCAGCACCTCAACTGCTCTCCTTTTCATATGGATACCCAGTCACTGCCCAGCTGGGCAATGTGTGCAGTTTGCTAATGGGGGGCTAAAGTGTGGTGGGGGTCTTAAGCAGTGGTTTAAATTTACAGACTTTTATGCCTATTCATGCTAAATAGCCAGAAGATTGTTAAAGATAAGGAGACCTGGCTTTTTCTTAACTGGAAAATATATAAATAAGGCAAAATTCCATCTGTGGAACTGTTCATCCAGTGTTCGTCTGAGCAGCCCACACAGTGTGATTGGTTGACTTGTGAACACAGCATCATTGGTTGCCAGGACACAGATAGCCCTGGGCTCAGTTTGCTTGGGCGTTCGCCAAACCTGGATTTCTGGCTGGGTTTGGCAAATATCCAAGTGAACCAAACCCAGGCCAGTTGGCTCATCACTAGTGCAGAACAGCTTTTAGAAGCATCTTTATTGTGCATGACTCTGCGTAGGTATTAGAATTGGGCAAAATAATCTATATTTTTTATTAAGATCAAATTGATTTGTTTAAAAAAAATGGAAGTGAAGTCCAAAGCACTTACCTCCTCTCCAGCAATGGAACATCCATAAGCTCCCTTGCCACCAGTGACATCTGCTCTTCTTCCAGGTTTGGTATCTTTGGCCATCTTGATCAGCCAGCCCAGGATAACGTAACTGCAGTGAATGTGCACTGGGAAAAACAAAAAAATGTGTAAGCAGGATGTTTTTTTATTGCAGAAGAGGCATACTATGGGGGGAATTTATTAAAACTGGAGCAGAAAGAAACTTGAGCAGTTGCCCATGGCAACCAATAAGCTTCGCTCTTCAATTTGTTCATTAAAGATTTTAAAATGAAAGAGAGAAGCCGATTGGTTGCCATGCACAGCTGCTCAAGATTCTGTCAGCTCCAGTTTTAATAAATCCCCCTTTATGTTTCTTCTGCATGTCTGCAAACCTCTGTGGAATGTACATGCACAGCTCAGTGCACATTCTTGGCATGCCTGGGGGCTGGAATAAACTAACTTCCGTGCACTTGTTATGTATGTTCTGTTATGTAATCCCAGACCGGACAATCTAGATGGCCAAAGATGTGGAACCTGGAAGATTGGATGAAGATGTCTATGCCGGTGACGGCACTTTCTTGATGGGGAGGTAATTATCCGTAGAGTTCAGTTCAATTTAATTCTGCCTGGCACCAAAGCATGCAAACACTGTTCACTGAGCTGCCCATGCACACGAATAAAAAAACAACTGCATACTGCAATGAAAAAGAAAACTTGAAGTGCTATTATCTTTAGCGAACTACAGAGCAGTAAACACATAGGGGGGAATTTATCAAAAGTGGAGCAGCTAAAATCTGGAGCAGTTGTGCATGAGAACCAATCAGATTCTCTCTTCAGTTTGTTCAGTTAAGATTTGAAAATGAAAGAGAGAAGCTGATCGGTTATTATGTACAACTGCTCCAGATTTTAGCTGCTCCAATACACACGCAAACACCTGCTCAAACATAAATGCATACACACAATAGGTTGGACTTGATGGACTTATGTCTTTATTCAACCTCAAATACAATGTAACGATGTAACACTTTTGATAACACTTTTGAGGAATTTATCAAAACTGGAGCAGACAAAAACTGGAGAAGCTGTTCATGGCAACCAATCAGCATATTTCTTTCATTTACAAATCTCAACTGAACAAACTGAAGAGAGTAGATGATTGGTTGCCATGGGCAACTGCTCCAGATTTTGTCTGCTCCAGTTTTGATAAATACCCCTCATTGTACTCAAGTAATCTCTGGAAATCACAAAGTGCCAGAAACAAACAGATAGCTTAAAGAAGAAGTATTAATAGTTTAAAGAAGTAAATATTCAATCCCCCAGGGGACCAAGTGCAAGAGGTCCTGTTTCAGTTCATCCTGTGGTGATCAGCATGACCAATTAGTACAGTGCGGGGCTGTATCATCTATCTGCTGGTGACCTGTATGTTTACTAGCAGGCGGCAGATCTATCACACAGCTCTGCAGAACTGACTGTTAATTCACAAGAGTAAAAGATCAATCAGCTTAGAGAGTAGGAAAGGGCTTAGTGCTGTGCTACACCTCCTCAACAAGAATGCCCATAAATTGGGGTTTAGCCTGGGGTGGAGCTACAGCACAGCTGTTACAGAAAAGTACTAATTTGATTCCTACCCACTGCATGGTGCCATTTGCATTGGGTTAGCTGATGGAATTCTACAAGGAGTTTCACCTACTGGAGATAACTCTTCTTTAAATAAGTCTCACCTTGTATTATTTTTACAACTCAGTCACCTAACTTCCACAGTGTATGTTGCTTTTTATCCCATGCTTCTGTGGGCAGCAGTGTCCTCTCATTCCTGACCAAGTTCAGCAAAGGTGACGTGCCTTTTGATTCACAGTGCTTGTCTCATTATCCCTGTGCTTTCCAGACACAACACAACGCTCCCCTTCCAGTTCTAGTGCCTGTGCTGATTGCTGTGACAGTGCACCCCCTTCCTCTGCATTCCTATGTGTGTCTAGAACAGTGTTTTTCAACCTTTTTTGTGCAAAGGCACACTTTTTTCATGAAAAAAATCACGAGGCACACCACCATTAGAAAATGTGAAAAAAATTTACCTCTGTGCCTATATTGACTATATATAAAGTAATTCTCTTGAATAGGAATCAAATAAACACAAATAAATTATTTTATAATTACTTTATTATGAAATAATAAAGTATTTTATAATTGTTCATATTTCTGTTCAATCCATGACTTAACACTTCACACAAATACGTTTTGTTTTAAATTCAAACTGTAGCACTGACGTAGCCCTGGTTAAAGTAGGGTTCAGTGGGGTCTCACTAGTCTTGGTTAAACCCCACAGAGCCCTGGTGAGACCCTACCAAGCCCTG
>NW_017307225.1:140560-163374 GCF_000935625.1 Nanorana parkeri
TCACCAGGGCTCCATGGGGTCTCACCATGGCTTTGTGGGGTCTCACCAGGGCTCATAGGGGGTCTCACCACACTCCGGGGGGAAACACCTTCACCCCCTTCTCTTTCCTAGGAAGCTGGGTTGGTGGGGGGCTTTACATTTGGTTCTGCCCTCTGCGGTTAGAATGAGTCACACTTTAATGATCACTTTAATAACTCCTTCATGGCACACCCAGCGTTACATGCGATGACTCACCGGCCCAAGAGTGAGGAGGAGACTCAGCCCAAGTGATTCCGTCAGGTAACGAAGGGAAGGGGGAGGAGTCTATGTCCGTGACGTCACCCGACTCCTCCCTCCTTCCCTTCGTTACCCATCACGGACAACTACATCACCCGACTCCTCCCCCCTTCCCTTCGTTAGCAGTCTAGAAGGTGCAGGGAAAGATGAAGAGGAGTGAGCTGTCAAAGTCTGTATCTCAGTTTCTGCTGCACACAGAAGCATGGGATAAAAAGCAACATACAGTGTGGGAGTTATGTGACTAAGCTGTGATACATAATACAAGGTGAGTCTTCTTTTTTAAGTGAGAGTTCACGAATTTGAAATATTGCAAAAATGAACTGGCCACCTGAGGTTGAGAGTGTAGAGCAGGGCCTGGCAGTGAAAGGGTTTAAAGCAGACGTAAAGGTGCCCACACACCTTGTGATAATCGTACGATAATCGTAGGAAATCCTGTGATCGTGCGATTATCGCAAGGTGTGTGGAAGGCGTGCGACCTCTGCTACTGTAAGGTCGCATGACTTTTATCTTAGGAACATGTTCGAAAACCCGCCGAGAATCGTACGATTGTCGGCGGGTGTGTGGCATGTTCGTAAGAAAATATTTTACTTTGCCTTACTTACGCTTTTATGCAAACTCCTTTTCTTTTTTTCGTTTTGGCTAGAGTGTGGAAGAGTTATTCATTTCTGCCAGGTTATTATTTCAGTCTGTGACCCATTTGGGAATTTTCTCCTCACTTTCAGACACCATTTACACCAGATCCATTTTTTAAATGGATGTCAACAGATGCCAACGGAAGATAACCAAAAAAATGAATGGGTGGGAATGGGACCAGTTCACATCGCTCTGTTCCGTTGCAGTGTACTGAAAAAGAGGAGAGTATGCTCTACTTTTTTAGGCGCAACGGAACTGAAAGTGTTAAAAATAGAAGAAAACGCAATGGAAGAGAAAAACAAAGGTGTTTGACCACTCAGAGCATGTTATTAAAATAAACTGGCAAAAAAAAAGAATTCTTTTAAAAAAGCAACGCAATAAATAAAACGGAAGTCAACAAGGGTTGAAATTGCAAGTAAACGGACCCCCGTTGACCTATGTTTTAGGTCCGATTTGGGTGTGAACGGGCTCAGTCCCTGTGACTCTACGTCGGCCATCTTTTCTGGAAAAAAATACCAGCCTCATGACTGCAATTCTGTTAACATTGGCAACAGAGTCCCATCTGAATCCAAGTCAGGGGACACCCCCTATATAATACCCATTGCAGAAATTAGGTTTGTGGTTGACACTAGGACAAGAAAGGCACAAACAGCAAAAACAAATTGGGGGGAATCCTAAAAAACTGGAGCAGATAGAATAGGTGTCAGTTGCCCATAGAAACCAATCACCTTCTCTGTTTCATTTTCAAAGCTTAACTGAAAGAGATGCTTATTGGTTGCTATGGATAACTGCTCCAGATTCTGTCTGATCCAGTGTTTATGAATTCTACCCCCATTGTCAGATGTTCTAACCCTTCTTCACTCTGCCAAACTTGTTTTCTTCTAGTCTGTGTCCCCTTCTACAAAGTTTCCCCTCACTTCCTGCCCTGACATGTATACAACAGGAAGAAAAGGGCTGCCTGTTGCAAGCATATAATGACAACACAGAGAAAAGGGCATTGCCAGAATTCAACATGTCCGTCCTGTACGCTTCAGCAGCTTAGGTAGCTCAGTGATGACGCCATATCCGGAACCATGTAAAAAAAAAAAAAGGCTACAATACAGCGTGTTATTTTGTACGGTACATTGTCGGGTGAATGAGTTGAAATTTGTGTGGCCCGCAGTTCCCCATCACCCTCCGGTTGTTTCTTAAAGACATGATAGCAGGCAGCCGAGGGCGGCGCAGGAGAAGAGACGAGGAGCTGGAGGTGAATGAACAGAGCCCGGGCACAGAGGCAGAGGGACGCCCGTTTCCCGGGGATGAGCAGGAGGTCGAGGAACTGGAGATCAGTGTGTACACGAAGAGGAGGCAGGGTCCGGAGGAGGAGGAAAGGCTGGAGAAGGAGCACTTCTGGAAGATCATTAACGCCTTCTCCTGGTATAGGTGATTACTGATGTATTCATCATCCACACCCTACCTTGTGCCATTCATGTGAATGGGATAAAGAGAACCTATCTGCATGTTATCAAAAAGTGACAGAAAGCACCTTCACCCTCCTTTCACACTTTAGATAAAATAAAGGTTTACCCCCGAGATTCCTAAATTTCATACAATTATTTTTAAATCATCCTTCCACCTTTCTCATCTAGGGAACGTATATAGCGCACTCTCCCAGTGCATACCCCTGGGATATGAACGTTCCATATTCCAGAAGTGTTCAGTCAACTCCGAGTGCGCTGCGTGTGCATGCGCTTCCAATCCCGCACATACGCCCCTGGTTCTCTAGCCTGGAATCATATTGTTTAGGGCTTATTTACACTATGTGCAGTGACCAGTGTTTTTCAGTACAAGAATAACGCTGGTCACCTCCAAGGCGCTTTGTAAAACAACTGTTTTCTATGTACCCTGTTCCCACGCCAACGCTGGCTTGAAGTGTAGGCATGCTGCATGTTTCCACAGTGCACTGGAGCTCATCTGCGGTACATTAAAGGGTAAGTTCACTTTCCCAAGTGAATTTGGGAAAATGGAATTACCTAGGGATGCACCAATACCAAGTACCGTACTCTGTACATGTGCAGATACTATTCGAGCTCCAAGACTAGACTAGAGAAAAATTCAAAAGTTAGGAGGCAGCTGTCATTTGTAAGGAGCATATGAAGCTCCTGGGATTTGTACATCTCTGTTTTACTGTATGATTTTATAAAGATATATAAAGGGATGCACCGATACCCGTTTTACAAGTACTGATGCTTGCCCAAGTACTGATATATTATTGTTTATTGTCAGGTGGCAGTTTTTCTAAATCAATATCAACTAATGATTCCAGGAGAGTGGTGGAGGGCCAGAGCCAGGTCCCAGCTGCAACCCTGGTAGATCTCATGAAAATGAAGTATCGGCACTGGTATCGGTGCTTCCCTAGAATTACCCCCTCCAATCTAGACTCCCCCACTATACTTACCGTTCAGCAAACACTACGTCCCCTTCAATACATTTAAAAAGACAAAAAAAATGTAAACAGTATGATGAGCTGAAACAGCACAAAGCACCCCCCTCCCCTGGGTTCCTATAAACAGCATGCATCGGAAGACATTTTCTTACATGTTGCCATGGTGTCAGCAAAGTGTAAACATGGTTTTCAGGCTAGGATATTGGGTGTGCATGCATTCAGAAGGAAGCTGGAAAACAAAGAAGATGCTCTTAGTTATGATGGTGGCACTGGACAGGTTGGCTGGAATGCAAGATAACATTGGTCTGTACGGAAAGGTGAGTATCTTATTTACAATCACCATGTATTAACATTTAAAGCAGAAATACAACCTCCCCTTACAGGCAAGGAGGGTGTCATCTTAGCCACTGTCTGGATTGCAATTGCCATGGTGTTGCACATGTGATCAGCTTTGACACAAGTAATTTGAGGGCTTGAATGTTCGGTTGAGAGCTAATAGACCCCTAATGTCTCCTTAAAGAGCTCCTGTCATCACTAATGTGCTATCGCGTGAGGTGCTTGTGAGCATTCAAATTCTGGAAGGATCGGTTATCCTGTACTTGCAAAACAATGAATGCAGCTCTCACATCTAAGGACTGGTGATCTGCTTCTGCAATATATAAAATGTTGTACTTGGGTTTACGCATACTTTAAATCCAAACTCCAGTCTTTTTTTATGTTTTGGATAGAATGGGGAGAATAACATTTTTGTTGGGGTTTTATTTCTGTCTGGGATACCACTGAGAAAATTTTCTATTACTTCCTGTCCCTGTGATGGCCATACATTAAATAGGGGATATGGTTGTCACTGGTACAGGAAGGCAAAGAGAGGTTAAAAACACTGTCAGAAGTTCTACAAATGTTTCACTCTACTAATATTTTTTGTCTGTTTCCCTGTTGTATAGATTTCTCATCACTTCCCGTCCTGATGATAGGGACATCACTGCTACTAAATCCCTTACAGAGGTTCTAAGCATACAACACTCTCTTTAAACCAAAGTAAAATGTATTGTCTGGAGTGGGACTTTAAAGGAGAATTATGAGGCGAGTGATTTTCACTCATCCTCATAATCTGAGCCGACCTGTGACAATGAAACTGTCACAGGTCGGCTCAGTAGATCGGGAAGTGAGCGAACACATATCGTTGCTCGCTCGCTCGCTCACTTCTCAATCTATCCGTGCAGAGAGCCGTGACGGGAGTGGCTGGATTCCCCCCTCCCCTGTCCGATCCTCCAGCGCTGACTGGCGGAACGGACGGGGGAGGGGGCGGGTACAGCTGTCTCTGCCTCTAGATAGGCAGAGCCAGCTGTCACTCACGCAGCTGGGTGGATCCAGACAGTAATGTCGGGATCCGTTCCGGCTGCGGCGTCTCAGTATACCGTGAGCTGTAGCTTGCGGGAAACTGAGCTTTGGGTGACGGGAGGACGCTAGTTTGTGTCCTCTTGTTACCCTTAGGAGAACTATGGGGAAAAGCACTTACCCCACAGTTCTCCTTTAAGGCACACCTGTATTGATAGAATCATGTTGGCTGCAATTGTGATCTGCGTCTGAGAATGCTAGTTACCTGCACTTCTCAGACTTTAATACTTCAGGTTACTGAGCCAGAACAACTGTGCAGCATGTAAGGTGAAAGCAAGGGCAGCTCACCTTAGTTGCATACTTGTTCTTGTATACAAATTTATTGATGTCATTGAATCAACGTGGAAGCCATGCAGCTAGAATTTTTTGGTCAGCAGTGGCAACCTACATGCTCATCAGTACAGATTTATCCTGTTAAATCCATAAAGTGTGGTCATACATGTGAAACAATAAGAGGACTAGGTTGTCATTTTGTTCATCTCTTAAATTCTGTATAGAGTGCAATGGATTTTTGTCGGCTGATCTAGAGGTATAACATTTAGTTACTGTTTCTATTGTTTTCTCTTCAGAACACACATTTATGAACGCGTGACCCGAGCAGAAAAACAATTTAAGAGTCTTCCTAAATATCAACAAAAACTGCTTCCGCACTTCTTGTCGAACATGGACAGACTCCGCAGATGTGCAGATCAGAATCAGGAGATCCTCCAGATGATTGTGAATGACTGCACACGCATGTTTGAAAACAAGGATTATGACACTAATGTAAGTATTTCATAGACACTCGCACAGTGGACCAAGTATGTGCTGTTCAGTCTAACATTGTGCATTACATGCTTAACATTATTTTCCATAATTAATTTCTTACCCCTGGTTCACAGCTAGGTGTTTTTGAGCAGTTCGAAAAGCGCTTTTAACTGCCCAACACAAGAAATCCAATGATTTTCAATGGCCCTGGTTCACACCTGAGCAGAAAAATGCCTAGCAGGAAAACGCCAGACGCTTGAAAAGATACAGGAGCTTCTTTGGGCAGTTAAAAGTGCTTTTCCTCCCCATAGACTTTATTGGAAATGCCCAAAAACGCACAACAGAAGCATGTTGCACATTTCCGTGAGCTTTTTTGCATGTTTATACACGCGTTCTTCCATAGCCCACAATGGTTTATGAGCTGCCAATCAAAATGCGTGTTTTCATGTACGCGCATAGAAATGTGCAAAACGCGCAAATAACGCTCAAAAACGGTGCCGTCTAGGTGTGAACCAGGGCATAGAGGTTTTTAAGTTTAAAAGGAAAAGTTAAAAATCTTTATGCTAACCTTTGATCAGGAGAACTGTCCTGCTGAGAACCCTTCCAGTCAGCTGTCTTATAGTGGACCTGTACTCTCAAAGTAAGGATTTGCTTTAGGGAATATTTTCAAATGTTAATTGTGCCTAAGCAGTACCTTAAAAATGGTAAATTCATCTTTCATTTCTCCTGAAAAATAGCATCGCACTACCTCGTATTGTGTCTATAATATATCTGCAGAGTGAGATCTAAGGCACAGTGGGGAGAATTTATCAAAACTGGAGCAGCTGTGCATGGCAACCAATCAGCTTCTCTCTTCAGTTTGTTCAGTGAAGATTTGTAAATTAAAGAGATATGCTAATTGGTTGCCATGCACAGCTGTTCCAGTTTTTGTCTGCTCCAGTTTTGATAAATTCCCCTCAGTGTCTCTGACTGCTAGTCTCAGGAGAGTTGAAGTTCTATTTTGTTCTCCATGATGGATGCTATGACATGAGGGAGCAAAGCCCTGCCTCTAGCAAGATGGCTGCCTCCAGACAGAAACCGTGCAGAGTAAGGTAAGTCAGTAACGGGGAAAGATCACCTGCAGGGGGACTACTGTCAATACTGATTACTAGTCACTTGTCCTCTGCCTTTTTTTTTGGCTCAACTTTCACATAACAGTTGCTCTTTACTAAAGCATCTCTAAGGCTACCACTACTGGAGACTACTTGACATTCAGCTGCCTCAATGTTGAAAACCTATTGCTTTTCAGTTAGGGTCCAAGGCTGTGCTGCATCTGAGCAACACGGCTTACTTTAGAAAAGTGTGGGTTTCAGAAGGCGGGCTGTAATGCCTAAGGAAGGCCAAAGAACGCAATGTAAAATCTCATTTCAGCACGTGTGTTTGAGTTATGCACACACTAACATGAGCGTTATAATGTGAATGAGCCCCAAGGGGGAGTAATGTCTGCTGACGTTCTGCTTCCTTAGATCTCTGTCTTCTCCCAGCTTGCTACTTAGACAATGAACAGAGCAGCAGCACATTGGTGAAGTTCTCTATGCTCCTTTTCTCCAGTAATCATACTATGTGAGGCTAACTGCAATATACAAAGCAATAGAGTCCTGACTGGCACAAAGTGCTGACTCTCCCTTTTCTAGTCCAAGTGCTGCTCTAAAGGGGATTTTATCATGTAAAGGTAGATTCAAATGTTTTACTAGGTTATGTTTAAAAATGTATACCTAATTGGGTTAATGATTTTTTGCCTGGAGTTCCACTTAACATATTTTATCATTTTAGTAAAAGGTGACCAACAGTAGCTACTAGCTCACTAGTCAACTAATTTGCATGTATTCCTATGTGTTCCACAGAGTCACAGAAAACTGAGCCCTGCATCCAGCTTTGATATGGACAAGCTAAAGTCCACAATAAAGCAGTTTGTGCGTGATTGGAGCGAAGAGGGCAAGGCAGAAAGAGATGCTTGTTACCAGCCTATCATTGACGAAGTTTTAAAACATTTTCCCAAAGAGAAATGGTAATGTATCTTTATAGTAAATGCACTGTTCAAACCCCAGTTATTCTACACACGTGTATATAATTGTGAGTTAAAGTATATTTTGAGTCACAGATTTCTTTTTTACATTTTGGATAGAGTAAGGAATGGTTAAAACCACTTTCGTTTTTTTTTTGTTTTATTAGATATCTGTGTCCGATTGGGGGGATTTTCCTTCACTTCTTTTTTCATAGACACAGCAGGAAGTGCGAGAAAATCTCAGCAAAATGAAGGGAACAAGAGGGCACTGGAACAAGAGTCTCTCATTGTAAGAATTGGAGGATTCCCCCTTTATTCCCCTCCTGGTAACAATTAAACATTTTGGATTTTCTCATCACTTTCAGGTTTGGTGACAGGGGTCATTAAGACAAATAAAGAACATGCATACGTTCATACGGGTCATTGACAGTGGAGGAGCACAATTTGTCTCGACGTTTCGCGCTTGACGGCACTTTTTCAAGAGGAGGAAGTTATCGATAAATTCGATGTGTGTGCGTCCCTGCGGCCCCGTTCAGGAACAGCATCTGAACCATACCCTCCAGAGCAGACCAGGGGAACCAAGACCATATGTCCCACTTTAGGCAGCACAAGATGAGGGGTATATTTTGTCAGAATAGACCAATGAATAAATAAGGATCCTTGCCTGACGATTCCCCCTTGGTGAACTGGGGAGCATCCGTTTCCTCTCACCTTCGAGCCCCCAGCGTGCTGTATGGCACGTTTCCTCTCACCTTCGAGCATCCGTTTCCTCTCACCTTCGAGCCCCCAGCGTGATGTATGGCACGTTTCCTCTCACCTTCGAGCATCCGTTTCCTCTCACCTCCGAGCCCCCAGTGTGCCATACAGCACGCTGGGGGCTCGAGGGTGAGAGGAAACGGATGCTCCCCGGTTCACCAAGGGGGAATCGTCAGGCAAGGATGCTTATTTATTCATTGGTCTATTCTGACAAAATATACCCCTCATATTGTGCTGCCTAAAGTGGGACATATGGTCTTGGCCTCTCTTCCCCTGGTCTGCTTTGGAGGGTATGGTTCAGATGCTGTTCCTGGACGGGGACGCACACACATCGAATTTATCGATAACTGCCTCTTGAAAAAGCGCGGTCAAGCGCGAAACGTCGAGACAAATTGTGCTCCTCCACTGTCAGTGACCCTTATTGTTCATCTTTGATCGTGTGTTCAAATTCAATCAATTAACTTTCCAATCATGTTTTGAAATTATATGTCATTTGATCATGTTATTTTTGCTACTGAATCATGTTTTGTATATCTGGTACTGTTAATCAAATCATGTTATTCATACATAAGGGACAATATAGTAATGGAGTGAGCTTCTAGGGAGTTATCAAATTGGTTTTATGTAATTACCCCGTTTTTAAACTATTATATACCAATAAATATATATTTTTATAACTCACCGCTTTGGAAGTGGTCAGTCGATGCCTAAAAAACCCCAGCTTTTCTTTCCTTTTTTGACACGTATTCCAGGGGTGTGGCACCTACTGCCTAGGTCCAGGTCACATATTATCAATCCAAGTGTGACATTTAGTGACAGTGACATTGTATGCCAGGTGACCACTATTAGCTTTCAGAGAAAAAAAAATCAAATGTTAGCTTTTATTTTTATGCTAAAAAGTACAGAAAAATGTATGAAATCCTAGGGATGTGAGGTGCTTCCAAATAAAGGAGAAATACATTTATTTTAATGAATAATTTTTTTTAGCTGTGCTATTTTTCTTAAAAAATAATAATCAAAACTGGGGAAAAAGTGTTTTTCTTTGCATTTTTTCGTCATTTGTTTATATTTTATTAGTCCTAAGTGAGGTGTTAGGCAAACATGCAATATAAATATATAGCCCTATCTTTCCTCTTAAAAAACAATATATAATATGTTTGGGTGCACTTAGTAAGAAAGTATATTACTGCCATGGAAGAATCACTCAGCAAAAACGTAAAAAGTGCGCCAGTCTTTAACCAACAGTGACTAAAAACAAGCTCAGTCATGAAGGGGTTAAGAGGAGGGGGAAGTAGAGGTGTTGTAAGACTATACACATGAGTTTTGGTTATGTCTTTAGTGCACTATTACAGTGACGAAAATGCATAATTAAAGTGACATTAAAGTCAGAATTTTTTTCCCCACTCCTGCTGTAAGGACTT
Source organism: Nanorana parkeri (assembly GCF_000935625.1). NCBI lineage: Eukaryota > Metazoa > Chordata > Amphibia > Anura > Dicroglossidae > Nanorana > Nanorana parkeri. Next base: position 150,261 of record NW_017307225.1, read on the forward strand.
ACCTTAAATGAAGTCTCTTAATCCAATCTTCTTCTTCTTTCCTGTACATTTCAGCTGTCCCTCCAGCGCTGGTGCGGGTCTCCGATCCAGTGCCGACTCCTCTGTCCTCTTCTCTCATTTCCCACGGAGTCTGTGCGGGTGCACGCTGCTCCATAGACTTACCTTGTGCCTCTCCTCGTCTCCCGGCCGAACATCTGAAGTGCGCATGCGCCCGCCCCAAGATGCTTTGAGGCCGCCCGAGACTCTTCAGATGTTCGGACGAGAGCACGCGGCGGAGGCACAGGTAAGTTTAAGCCCTTTTTAAACGTTTTTTTTTAAAAAATGTTGCATATATCTACTGCTTGCTAGAAGTAGATATATGCAGAAACCACCGAGGGTTTAACAACCCTTTAAAGAGTGTCGGTTGTCCTCTATTATGCTGTACTCTGTGCCTTCTTTCTCCCGTGTGTGTGTCTTTATGTTGGCCTGTTGCATTTTCCTGCTTTTGAAAACCGCTACTGAATATATTTATTGCAGTTTGTGAAAAGGTCATCGAGCATATAATCATGTGAATATGTATCTATAAAACATGCATTTAGGTATTTTGTGTATGAGCCCTTCCTCAATAGATCTGCAGTGTCAGAGTTTGAGCCTGGAATTTGTTCCAAGGTTCCACAGGGATTTTTCTCTTCCCCTCTCAGCACTTATTGGAGGGAGAGAGAGGAGGGGGCTGGCACGTCTGGCTCTAGAGAGGTGTAGCTAGCTGTCAGTTATGCTGCCAGGGTGGATCCCGACAATATTGGCAGTGGAGGATCTTTGCTTTCAGCTGATCGCGGGCATTATCTTCCTATATGCTGACTTTGGGTTACAGGACCTCATTGGTAAATGTATTCCAAAAGAGAAGTAAAGTTAACAAAAGGTTTGACTTTAAATCTGAACTCCAGGCAGATGTGAAAGAAATAATGCAGGCGTATATTACTTCAAATCATTTCTTTTTCATTCAAATGACATAAGCATCTGAATCTGTCTTGTAACAGGCTCCTATTCCATGCAGATCACAAGGCAGAGGCAATCCTAATGGCCAGTCAGGCTTTGCCACTTGCATAGGTGCTGCCAGGAGAAGTGAGCGGAGTGTATGATTCATAAATTAATTGCTGCTCCTTCATTGTCCAGTCAGAAGGCTGCAGGTAGAAAGGTGACAACACTGTATTCCTTAACTGTTTGGCAGAGGTGAATGAATCAAGTGAATGGGCAGAATGACAGTTCCTTGGGGAGATAGTACACTGTGCATACCAGTGTTTAGCTGTTTGCCAGTAGTTCAGGTTTAATTTTAAATGCCTTTGCGCACTAACCCTTATGCTGGCTATTCACAGAGAGATCGTTCATACTGTAGATTAAACTGTTTCAATAAGTTTCAGTTGCTTCAAACAATCTTCAGCTCAGAAAAGCTCGCTTAATACAGAAAACAAAAGGTCATGTTGGTGGAAGTTGATTTTTCACCAGGACTGGCTGTTCACTTTCGGTGAAAATGAGTAGTTATTGAAAGAGTTGCCAGTTTAACATAATTGATTCCAAAAAATGAGCTTCTTTCATGGAGACAATTGTTACGTGTTTGACCATGATGAAATGTCAGCTTTGCAGCAGTACAGCATTGTGGCTCAAGTAATCCAGAAGCTTCTTACCTAAATGTTGCCTCATGATTGAAGGGGTTTTATTTTCTTGCTATAGTGATTGTTTTCTCATCCTACATCAAGTACTTCTTTCTAACTTGCTTTGCTCTTCTGTATGTTTTATCCCACAGTGACGTGTCCCAAGTTAGCATCTTAGTGCCTGGAGCAGGGCTTGGTAGACTGGCCTGGGAAATCGCAAAACACGGTTATGCATGCCAAGGAAACGAATGGAGCTTTTTTATGCTTTTCTCTTCTAACTTTGTACTGAATAGGTATGTCATTTTGTATTTTACAGTTGTTTGAAAGCTCAGCTCTGAAATGTTAATCTAAATCTTATTAGGGCAGGTGTTGGCAGCCCCTTGTGGACATGGGTTGAGCCTTTCCACCATAGTTCTATTACATTGCGAAAATGTGATATTTTGTTGTTTTTTGCAAAGAAACACTATAAAACTATTACAGCAAATACCCAAGAAGTTTAATTTGCTTTTTAACTAAAACATTTTTTGTTTTCATTACAAACCTTTTTTTTGGGCTGGTGACTTTATCACTGTGTTTCTGTGCAGTGCAGGCAAATCCTGGCTGGTGGGAGGGGACAGCAGGGTGCCGTACATAGCTTCCTGAGTACTCCTCTCAAGAGCCATCAGCCCTGATACTAGCAGTAGCCTGGCTCTTGGGAGCAACTGTTCAATTACGAAATTGGCTTGATGGGTGAATGTCAGCCTGGAGGAATGGAATGGAAGTTCTTAGGAAGGCTGCATTTGCTTGCAGCCTGTCCTAGGTAATGCCCACATGTAATGCTGAGTAGTGATGGGCTCGGGCGTGTTCGCAGCTCCACGTGACGAGCCCGCCAGGGCGCTGACAGCGCCGCAGCGCCAATCACAGGCACGGAGACATTTCCCGATCTCTGCAGCTGCAGACGGGGATAATGTCTCAGTACCTGTGATTGGCGCTGTCAGCTTCCTGGCGGGCTCGGCACATGGAGCTGCGAACACGCCCGAGCCCATCACTATTGCTGAGTATCCATGATTGAAAGAACTGAAAACGAATGAAAGCTGTGAGCCAGAGACAGTAAGACTAGGAAGCAGAGATCTAGCTGATGTTGGATGTCCTTGAGCCAGGAAATGAGATAGACTTTATCGGACTTGCTTCAGATTGTAATGCACACTGAGAGAAGCTCACACTGTGCTATGAAATCAGAATAAGCAATCTCAGTACAGCAGAGGAGCCTGTATGCTGGCTGTATGACTGTGCAAGAATAAAGGTAAAGCTGGAGTTCAGCTTTTAAATGCATAAAACAGATCATAATAAAATGTTTGCAATAGTTTCCACATTGGCAAACAGGGTATTGCAATGCTGTGTCCCGAAAGCAATAAGCAGCATTCTGCTCATGGCTACCTATTTTTATTGTTCCTGCAAATGACCCCCCCTGCTTGGAGAGCATGCCAACCACGGGTGGATTTCTTCCATGAAAAAAACCCCACTGCATAAGGATGATCTTCTGCATCCAGTGACGTCTAAACATTGCCTTTTATTTCCAATGCAGTGTCACAACAAAGACCCTTTAGTCAACTTTCAGTTTGGTTCAAGCTTACAAGTACCTTCTGTGTGTTTACATTAGAGGGATGGCGTGCTGTCCAGACTGCAGCAACAGAAAGTAAAGGGGAAAAGTGTTGATTTCAGTGCCTCTGTTGTGAACTTTTGAAGATTAATTTCTCCACAATTCATATAGCTACAAAGTCAATTGAGGGCTTGTTTGAATGCTTGCTCAGAAGATGTAAATACTTTAATTTGCATAGACTGGACACAGGTACACTTTAAGATTGAATATTTTGATGCTTGAGCTACCATCACAAGTATATACACTAAACTGTAAAAGTTTAAAGTCTGTCTTTTTTTTTTGGCTAATTATTAAGGGTTTGTAAAACCATTGTTCTACGATTGTCTGTCTGTTTTTTCCAGATGTTCACACGTTAATGCTTTTAAACTTTATCCTTGGATTCATCAGTTTAGCAACAACGTGAAATCGGCAGATCAAGTAAGACCTGTTTACTTTCCTGATGTCAATCCTCATGACCTCCCAACAAATTCCAATTTTTCCATGACTGCAGGAGACTTCCAGGAAATCTATACAGATTACAGTGAGTAAATAGGTCCTTGATAAGTAATCCAATCCCCCATGCTATGTAGAAAAGCAGTGAGTACATACAAATATGTGGTGGAATCTAAATGGTTGGTGTGGGTCAGGGTAGCCAGTCAGATTTCCTCCTGTGACTGTCCCAAGCAACACAGACTTTTTCAATTTTAGTGAAGGTGGGTCATTATGACATGAAAGAAGTATCTTGTTACTGCAGTGATATACCGCAAATTCGTAAAAACTAAAGAAAAAATCCATCCAAGTCTATGATCCCCTACTTTATAAGTAGCTTTCCAATGGAAAAACACAATTACTGCACTGTACATACATTGAGTATATACAGTATATCACAGTCCATCATTTTTATGTTCTGCCTTTTTATCCACCCTTGAATATATTGTATTCCCCTGATATCAAAAACACTTGATCTGTTACTCCTGTCAAGTTGTAGTGTGTAATGGGGTTATTATACTTCGAGAAGTAGTGGAGAGTCCCATTCGTTGAGCTATCACAGTACTAGAAAACATTTAGAGTACAACAGAGTACTGTACATTTTTCCTGGGCTTCTCCAGAGAGCTTCTATTCATTTTAGGTCTCAGAAAAAGTGGTGCTATAAAACAATGACACTGTAGACTATTATAAAATTACTTCTCTCCTCTGGAGTGGCATTTACACAGGCAGTTTGTATGCAATCCCTGCAATGCTCACATGAACTGGCCAGTCAGTAGATGCAATTGTGCTCATCAGATCCTTGGCAGAGCTACAGCTTTGCTATATTGTTCATGATCCTATTATTTAGGGTTCTTTCAGTGTAATGCCTAAACAGTGGAGAGAATACTTTTGACTTGGCATATCTTAAAGTGACACTAAACCAAGGAGTTAAATCTTAAAAATACATTCAAATCATCTTTGAATTGGTGCTGACACTGTCCTTCCTTCTGGAGGGTGGCTACTTTTCTTCCCCATGGTCCCTGTGTGTGTTGTAAAGTAGTCACCGCTCCAAGCTCCCTCCTGTGGTGGACTACAATCTCATGTTTAGTTTACTAATTTGTATTGAGATTGCAGTCCATCACAGGAGTGAGCTTGGAGTGGTGACTACTTTACAGCACACAGGGGTCATGGGGAACAAAAGTAGCCACCCTCCAGAAGGAAGGACAATATCGGCACCAATTCAGAGATGATTTGAGGATCTACAGCTGAATGATACACAAATAAGATACCTTTTTGTTAATAGGTAAAGTACTTGAATGTATGTTTATGGTTCAACTTCTTAGTTTAGTGTCACTTGAAACACTCCTGATAGAGTAGTCTCATTGCCATATCTGGTAGAGATTAAAAAAAAAACAAGAGCTATGCACTGCTCGGCTTTATCAGCATATATGTGCAGGCTTGTATCTTATAGTATACTGTATCCTGAAAGCTGCCTGTGTGTGTTTTTGTTTTTTTTTAATCAGATGCCCAGTTTAACATGATCCTTTCACAGATATCAAACAAGAGCAATGATACTATACTGACATCCTTTCCTAAAATCTTTACTCATGCAGACCTAAGGACTTTGGCACTTTGGGTTTGTCAAATGTCTTTGTTCACCATCGAGGGCTGGGACTCCATCTGCTGAACCTTGTTTCATTAATATGTCTTGTAGTGTTGTAAGGGCCAGCGCATGGAACGACAGTCCGCAGCAGGGGACCAGGTGTCCGAAACATTCTGTTGTGTCACAGTGAAGATCCTTCGGAGGGCCATAGCTCAGCCATTGAGAGAAGATCTGAGAGACAAGCCAGTAGTAATGCTCTATTCTTTTTTTTCTTTTTTTTTTTGTGACATAATGAGGGTAATTTATAAAAACTGGGGGCAGGCAAATTCTGGAGCAGTTGCCCATGGCAACCAATCAGCTTCTATCTTTCATTTTCAAAGTTTAACTGAACAAACTAAATATAGAAGCTGATTGGTTGAAATGGGCAGCTGCTCCAGATTCTGTCTGCTCTAGTTTTCATGAATTCCCCTCATCTCTTTAAACATCCATGCTTATACATTATATGCATGTATCTGTATGGGATATTAGACACCTTCAGAACTTTTGTGTCTAGCAAGTAGCCTATGGTCAAGTTAACATTTGCAGCTTGGAAATTGCAGGTGTCACATGACAAAATTCTTTGGGGTACCGTAGGATCTGTAATGCTGATGAATACTTCTCATTCACTAGAATGCATGAAAGTGGTCAATATTTGCAGAATAAAATTTTTTTTAGTTGTTACATTTCTTGTGTCCTAAAAAGCATACTATTATGCATTAAAAAGTTTTGCTTTTTTTGTGTTCCAACAGATGCGTGGGATTGCATAGCAACGTGCTTCTTTCTAGACACTGCTCACAATGTTCTGGACTATATACAGACGATCTGGAAAATACTCAAGCCAGGTGGCCTATGGCTTAATTTAGGTATTATATATTTTTTCAAAGTTCAATTAGACTATAATAAGTCATCATTGTGTCCTAGATGTAAAACACTCTGACTTTCAATAGTGTACTGCATGGCTTATTCAGGGGGTAGTGCTAAAAGTAGGGTGCAGTTTGCAGAAACTAAGAGCCAGTAATAAGGCTGGGTTCACACCTAGGCGTATTACGCATGCACGTCTGTCGCGCGACCGTCGCGCGTTTTTTTTACCGCGATTCGCGGTAAAAAAAACGCGCGACTCTGAAGGCTACTTGGCTGTATCCCAATGGAAAACGCCCTCCAAAACGTCCCAAAGAAGTACATGTACTTGTTTGGGCGTCAGCCGTTTTGTAGGGCGTTCAGACGGGCGGAAATACGGAAAGGTGTGAACCATACCCATAGAAAACAATGGGATTTTCATGGTTGTACGTTTTGTAGAGTGTTCATAGAGCGTTGAACGCCCTACAAAACGGAAAGGTGTGAACGGGGCCTTAGACTTCCATTTACTATAGTTTACTAGTTTGATTCGCTATGGTCTTTGTTATCCTTTGCACATGCACGTTCCCCCTTATTATGGCTTATTAACCCCTTAGTGACACAGCTTCAGAAAATGTTTTCGTTCCTGGTGACCGGAGCAATTTTGCAATTTTTTGCTATGTGTTTGTTTACCCATAGTTTCCATCTTCCTCATGCATTGCACCTACACATATTATACACTGTTTTTTAAAGGACAGAATGGGCTTTAATTTGATGTGACATATGCAATTTATAAATTCCTAATTTTTCTAATTAAAAAAACACGAATTTTTCACAATTTTGGCAATCATAATGTGTACATACTGTGTTTCCCCGAAAGTAAGACCTACCCCAAAAGTAAGACCTAGCGCTATCTTCAGGGATTTCGGTAATATAAGACCTACCCCAAAAATAAGACCTAGTTCGGTGGTAGGTCTTATATTACAGAAATCCGCTAGGTCTTACTTTCGGGGTAGCTGCACATAAACTGAATTTTAAATGTAAAGACCGGCTGCAGCTCCCGCCCCGCCCACACGCCAGCCGCAGCTCCCACCTACATGCCCGCCGGCCGCAGCTCCCGCCTGCACGCACGATGGAAGCGGCATATCATCCGCCGGGACTGGCAACAGCACGCTGCTTTCCAGGACCTCGTCCAGTCCTCCCCCAGCCAGGTAAGACATCCCCGAAAATAAGACCTAGTGTCTTTTTTCGTGCAAAAAAATAAATAAGACAGTGTCTTATTTTTGGGGAAACACGATAATTAGTGTAGCTAACGAGAAAGTAATTCATAATACATTTTTATTTGTCCTGATTTGTAGGGTGTATCATATGTCTGGGATTTCAGGTTATTTTGGGAGTTTTAGGTCACAAAATACAAAGTGTGAAATACAATTTTAGTGAGGAACAATTTTAGAATGTGGTATGTTTGTCTCCTATCTTTAATAACCTCCTCAGCACTATATTTTCTTATAATTTTTTTATTAAACTTATTTATTTTTTTAAATTCTTTTTTTCCCCCTTTTTATTCTTAAAGTTCTAAAAATTGTAAAAACTTCATTTTTTTAACTAGGGGCACTAAGGGTTATTTTTTATCTACAGGGGCTTTGATACTTAGTATCTCTGAGGAGAATACAGTATTCTCCTCAGAGATACAAACTGATTTAAAGTAACACACAGCCGGCTCACAACTGCACACAACACAGTGAGCTGCTGCCGGCTGTGTGGCTGTCACGGCTCTGTGATCCCAGCAATCAGCTATCAATGTGATCAAAGGGCTTGGACCACCTAATCTGCTTTTGAAGCTATACCTCCGACCCCGAGGGGCCCATCAACAGCAGTAACTCAATGAGCGCTGGTCCATTATCTGTGACTCTTTGGAGCAATGGGATCTCTATGACAGTCAGCCAATGTTTTTAGGAGTGGTCCACTTTAGAAAAGCCAACATACTTACTTCAGTACAGGTTTCTCTAAAGCAAAACTCTGTCCACATTTAACAAGAAGTGTGGAAAGTTCTCCCTGCTGGAGTCACGGAAAGTCATGGCAAGCCAGGTAAGGCTACAAAGAATAAAATATATCTTTTTTTTTTTTTAAAAGGACACTTGTCTTGACAAAGATATGGAAACTGTTACTGAGCCCTTTCTGAAAATGATAGTTGTCTGGCTGCTATGAGAAATACTATAACAAAGATGCAGATCAGGAGCTCAACTCCAGCTAAAGCTTGTTTTTTATATTTCATGAGGGCGTGGAATGTTGTCAACTCTTTCTTCCCAACTTTGTTGCATTTAACAGATTTTGTATTACTTCCTGTGTATCTAACAGTCACAAGACTGTGAGAAAAAAAAATCTTCCTACCTTTTTCTATTTGGATAGGTGAACAATGGTAATAAGAAACTCCCCAACATTGACACAAGTAGCAATAAAGCACATTTTTAGAGGAGTGATAAAATGTGTCTTGTCTCACCACTTCTTTTCCTGTTCTTATACCCTTCACATGGACAAGAGGTAAGTGGAAATCTCTTATGGGGACACACACCAATCAAATCCTGAAAGGGGTTTTAAAACTCCTTCAGGATTTGGTTGCTGTCTGTGTCCCCATGTTGGAGATTTCCTCATACTACTTGTCCAGGTGAAGGGTGTCAGGACAGGAAGAAAGCAGACACAGTTGGTATTTACATTTTTATAGAAAAGTTTCAGCAGGGACACTGTTTAAATCATGACAGATCTATCTGGAGAAGGTTGGGTTTTAATAACTTGCTGCATATTTGTTTTAAGTCTGACTCCTAATATATTGATGTCAGGTAGCCCAGCATTTAGCACTTTCAGAAATAGATCAGTAAAGCAAACTTCATATTTCTTTCATGTCATAAATGTAATTTATATGAAACTACAGAATAGAAGACCGTGATTTGAACAGGGCCAACTACCCAAAACCTTTATTTTGTCTACATTTTCATTTTTTTCCTTTCCTAGGACCTCTTCTGTATCACTATGAAAACATGGCAAATGAACTCTCTATAGAACTGAGCTATGAAGATATCAAAAATGTTATGTTGCAGTATGGATTCCAAATTGAGGTACCCCCATTCTTTGAGGTGGCACTCCATCCAAAGCTTTTTTGTTCATGTAAGGAATAGAGAAATGCTAGAACAGGTTCTTATTGTATTTTACACTCATTTCCTGTCCCTATAATGGCAGTCACTGAGATGGGATGGAAATGGAAATCTCTACAACAGAGAGAAAACCATCAGGTATTTAGTGGAGAGTGGTCTCTACACTCTATGGCATTCCAGGACTTGTATCACAGTTGGGAGGCACTGGATGTCCTCCTAGCCTCTAGGTTTAACAAGAACGGTACAGGTTTGTCTCCAGGTACAGGGATCTTCTAGCAGAATCCATGGTTATTTTGGTGACCCCATAGGATTAATACACCCTGGTCTGTGCCTTTCCCCTGGAGACCTCTTCCTCCTCTGCATCGCAGGATCGTTAAGGAGGGTATTCTGGTGGACCTTATTGTTGCAGAATGGTCCAGGTGGATGTGGTATGCCCACCTTATAAGACTCTGTGGGTGTAAAAAAAAAAAAAAAATCCTAGGTTTTAATTTATATTAAATGTAATACTGTAATCTGATAATTTCACATTTACAGCACATCATCTAAAAACAGCATTGAATCTTTGGCACAGCAGAGCTCTGTAGTGTTCATCTGCAAGCTAAAGGTTTTCATTTTCTTCAGTAAAGCCTCCAGCATGTATGTGATCACTATGTCATAGCTGATACAGTGATCACATGACTAGCAACCATTCTTTTTCTTGGTTCCTGATACTTCGTTGGGAACGGAGCTATCAGTGACTGGGATTGAGAGCCACCAACTGCACTGGTGTTGGATAGTGGCTTTCTAATGGTAAAGGGTTTATAAATGTATCCCCAACATGTGGCATTGTGCTGGGGAACATTTACATACAGATGGTGGCACAAATGGGTTAGGGTAACCTTGTCATCATGGGGGGTTATTTCTACACAATGGAAACCCTGTAAAAGAAGAGACAATATACCTACCTTTCCGGCCCTACTGTTAAAATGTTGCCATCTCTGGCCAATGCCGGTATTCCACATTTCAGATGGGTCGAATACCTGCTACCCCTGACAAACATCGCGATATACACCTCCCCTGAACTCGTACGTCCAGTGCTATACGAGCCAATGATGGCAACCACAGACTGCACCACGGGAGTAGGTATTCTACACACCCAAATATATGGAATACCTGCAGCGGCTGAAGAGAAGCAAACTGGCGGCGTTGTAACACATGGTGTCCGACAACAGTGCATTAACGCTGCTTTTATTTCTTTTGTTTGGTAAAAGTGACAGGGTCACTTTAGTTAATGACCCATGATTGCATTCTATTTTCTAATTTGTTCTCTAAATCATTGCTGTTGCCACTATAAAGCATTCACAGCACTATGAAATTTCACATAACAAAATGGCATCGTTGTCGCTTAAATAACCACTAACTTATCATTTCTGTTTACAGACTGAGAAGGAAACCATGACTACAACATACACTGTAAATGATTTATCAATGATGAAATACTGCTATGACTGCGTTTTTTTTGTGGCGCGGAAACCACAATAGTGGTTAATTGTCATGATTTACATACTGCACAGAACAGAATTCAAAGACTTGAAATGAGACAACTAAATGGACATAAAACTTGAATCATCGGTGCCTTGTTTGTCCCTGTAGGCAGTGATTTTACAGTCAAGCAATTGAATTCCAGGAGTACTGCTATGCCAACTCTACTAAGGTTCCGGCCTAATTATCCTTGTTTATAAAATGTTTTTAAACTAGCATTCCATTTGCCTCCTTTTTTTCCTGCAAATAGTTTTAACATTTTCCTCATACCTTGCAGGGATGTATGATGGTGCGTGCTTGTGTTGGCGAAGTTCTTTATGGTGGTAATGGTGATTTCAAAGGCAATATTTTAATGAGTTTCCTATGGTTTTAGCTTAAAATGTAGTTCCACTTTTGCAGCCAAATTGGAATAACACCTACTTTGTGTGTTACATCTTCCCATTCACATGGCATAACTTATAAAGCATAACTAAAAAATGTTTACATTTGCGGCTAACATTGCGCTTTTTACTTGCGTTAAAAAATCCAACTTAGCCTACATCCTATGTAATTTTAAGGAGGTGGCTGTGCAAAGTTATGTTTACTCTAATGAACCCTGTCTACAACAGATAATGAAATCTGCCAGCACAGTACAAATTAGATTTGAATACTGTCTGTCCTAACAAAGGGATAGAGGCTTGAAGGCATTGTGTGCTGGCCATACACCTATGGATTAGCTGCAGATTTTCTATGGTCAGATGGAAAAAGTGCAACAGATTCCTCCATCTACGCTAAACTGTGTGGATGGAGGAATCTTGCACTGGGCCAAGCTTCAGTATCTTGCTAGTTGGCCCTGCTGGCTGTCAAAATACCTGAACAATCTGATTGGATGAAGGCATTGTTCAGGTATTTTGAGAGCCAGCAGGGCCGACTAGCAAGATACTGAAGCTTGGCCCAGTGGGAGATTCCTTTATCCACACAGTTTAGCGTAGATGGAGGAAACTGTTGCACTTTTTCCATCTGACCTTAGAGAATCTGCAGATAATCTATAGGTTTGTGGCCAGTTTTACTGAGAGGAATCTCAGTCTGACCCTCAGTCAGACCATCTAGTCTCACTTTAAAATGGCCCTAGTAGCTTGGAATCTGCACTTAGGCTTTCACCAAATAAATACCCAAAAGGTAAGAAATACACTTTTAAAAATGATTTCTTGGTATGCTGTGCGAGTAGCAACACACAAAAAAAATTTAGGAGGGTTATCTCAAATTTGACTGCAAAAGTGGAACAACACTTTAAAAACTGAAAAAAACTCTTCAGTTGGCAGGCATTACTCATCTGCAATGCTCCCTCAAGCTCCCTGTCAGTTCTCAGTTCTGAAAGCCATTAGGTCTCGTTTGAAAGTAAATGAAGTATAAAAATTGCAAGAGAAAAGTCACCAGTTAGATTTTTCAGCTCTGTCCTCCTATAATGCAGTGGATACTCTGGTTTTGTTACTTTCAGAAAAACCAAGACCATCTGAAGCAATTCTTCTCCCTGAAGGATTTATAAATGAGACTTCCAATGCAGACCATCTGAGGCAATTCTTCTAGAAGGATTTATAAATGAGACTTCCAACAAAGAGGCTTCAAAGCCTAAAAAGCCAAACGATGCCATCAAGCTGCAACCATGTGGTCCCATCAGCTAAGGGACCTCTACTGCAGAGATTTGCTGACCTGACCATTTATGTTTTCCACTTTTGTAACTAAAAAGCATCTTTAGTAGCTCCATGTTTTTACCTGGCCTTCTTAGTTGCCATAAGGGAGCCATTCATGTAAGAGTCAAGCCTTCTGTATTTGTCATATTACCAGTATGATGTGTGGGGTGAAAATGATCCAAACAGATACAGTCTGACACCGGTATTGTTTGGAAAAGTTAGTGGTTTGGATCAACAAATACATCTTTTTTTTCTGCTGCCAACTTAGTAAAGGAAGTGGTTGTAGTTCACAACCTATATTGTATAGCGTTCAAGTGGATGTGTGTCAGTTGAAAAAGACCTTTTGACAGTTAAATCTGTCTAATGGTTGTGTGTAGCTTCACCAGATACTAGACAGGAAGCCAACTGCGTACTGAACATATCATGCCTTTTACTTGGTGTATGTATTGTACAGGATCGTCTAACAGGGTGATGAGTAAGAATGAAGATACTCTTCATTACTTGCACTTCATAGGTTGTTACTAAAGGTAACAACCTTTAGTATTTAATTTAAATAATGAACACATTTTGTGGGAGCCCCCCCC
>NW_017307225.1:163444-164728 GCF_000935625.1 Nanorana parkeri
TCAGACCCTCCCCACCCCCAATATACTTACCTTTCGGTGAAGGCTCCTCCACCGGTACAGGTGTACTGCTGTCCAGCGCAGCCCTGCGTTATGAATTTTGAATTTCTGCGCGGTCACCTGACCAAGCTGACCAAAGAGAAGCGCTTCTTAGCAAGAAGGAACTTTCGCTGAAAGGTAAGTATTGCAGGGGGGAAAGGGGGCCAGATTTGAATGGGTAATTCCATTTTCCCTAATTACTTGGGAAGGTGAACTTACCCTTTAATTTAGGCGAATTTGTTCACAAGACCAAACATTTGTTTTTGTATTTTTTTATGTTGTGTGTATATAAGTAAAGATATCACATTTCAGATGTTTTCATTCAGAAGTAATGTATGTTTGTTTTGTGTGTGTCCAGTATTGTCTCCCACTGTCCCTTTTTTTTTTTTTTTTTCTCTCGCTTTCTTCTTTTCCATTTCCTTTCTCTTACAACTCTGGTGTACTGGTATACGTAATCAGGTCCGGTTGTTGCCCAAACAATATTGGGATCCCCTTCTTGGATCACTGCATATTTTTCTTATGAGATAAATACAGTGTTTTTGAAAACCTCTTGGCTGGATACTTTCTCACAAATGTTTTATTCTTGGTTTGACATTTTCAATAAAATTGATGACAACAATCCTTTTGGGGCATGTTTACTGATTTGTCATGTTTACTTTTTAATGCAGATCTAGAAATGTTACTGTTACTACATGTTGTGTTCTTGCTTTGTAATGCGAAATCTAACACCAAAGAAGTAGTATTCATCCACTTACCAGGTGGCCATAGCAGCAAATGGCTGCTGCAGTTTAGCTTTCTCGATCACTTTCCTACCCCCAGCCTGCTAATTGAACAGTCAAGCAGCACCTTGGTTACCCTGTCTTGAAGGCAAGTCTCCAGTTTAAAGCTGTCAATCCAGTAATGGTACTTCCCAGACCCCACCCTAGGCGACCTGAGTCCACACCTCCTAATTAATGAGTTTAGCAATTATTTACAATATTTCTATTGTGATGGAGTGTGTTTGGAAAGGACTCAGATGTATATAATATGAAAAAATATATTTATTTGATTTTAGATTCTTGTTGGTTTAAAAGATTCATGCAGTTCAATAAAATATTATTTACAACTTCTCTTGTGGTGATATTCGTATGCAATTCAAGGATACATGTATCTAATTCTATGACTATTGCTGATTGGTATATTCGCAAACCGTATTTCATACATTCTCAATACATTCATGTGGATAAGGATATACACATAATTGATTCT
>NW_017307225.1:165100-210078 GCF_000935625.1 Nanorana parkeri
AAAAAAGTATTTTAGTGCTTAGTTCACTTTCCCAAGTAATTTGGCTGAAATCTGACCCTCCCCACCCCCAATATACTTACCTTTCGGTGAAGGCTCCTCCACCGGTACAGGTGTACTGCTGTCCAGCGCAGCCCTGCGTTATGAATTTTGAATTTCTGCGCGGTCACCTGACCAAGCTGACCAAAGAGAAGCGCTTCTTAGCAAGAAGGAACTTTCGCTGAAAGGTAAGTATTGCAGGGGGGAAAGGGGGCCAGATTTGAATGGGTAATTCCATTTTCCCTAATTACTTGGGAAGGTGAACTTACCCTTTAATTTAGGCGAATTTGTTCACAAGACCAAACATTTGTTTTTGTATTTTTTTATGTTGTGTGTATATAAGTAAAGATATCACATTTCAGATGTTTTCATTCAGAAGTAATGTATCTTTTTTTTGTGTGTGTCCAGTATTGTCTCCCACTGTCCCTTTTTTTTTTTTTTTTTCTCTCGCTTTCTTCTTTTCCATTTCCTTTCTCTTACAACTCTGGTGTACTGGTATACGTAATCAGGTCCGGTTGTTGCCCAAACAATATTGGGATCCCCTTCTTGGATCACTGCATATTTTTCTTATGAGATAAATACAGTGTTTTTGAAAACCTCTTGGCTGGATACTTTCTCACAAATGTTTTATTCTTGGTTTGACATTTTCAATAAAATTGATGACAACAATCCTTTTGGGGCATGTTTACTGATTTGTCATGTTTACTTTTTAATGCAGATCTAGAAATGTTACTGTTACTACATGTTGTGTTCTTGCTTTGTAATGCGAAATCTAACACCAAAGAAGTAGTATTCATCCACTTACCAGGTGGCCATAGCAGCAAATGGCTGCTGCAGTTTAGCTTTCTCGATCACTTTCCTACCCCCAGCCTGCTAATTGAACAGTCAAGCAGCACCTTGGTTACCCTGTCTTGAAGGCAAGTCTCCAGTTTAAAGCTGTCAATCCAGTAATGGTACTTCCCAGACCCCACCCTAGGCGACCTGAGTCCACACCTCCTAATTAATGAGTTTATCCAGTTTAAAGCTGGCCATACAGTGCTTGAATTTCACCTGAGTCTTGCTGACCCGGCCCCAATTTCAAGCAATGTATGTCCAGTTTTATATTGCTGACTTCTGAGCAGTGTGTGGCCTCGTTGACACCCCTCAGCTCGACAATAGTACATTTTGCAATGGACTTGTCGAAAGAGCCAGTCTAAACATTCTCAACCAAATAGTGACTGCAGCCAATCAGGTATTCTAACAGCGCCATACCTGCTGCTTTCACAATACCGTAGCCCGGGAGGGGTTGGGGATTTTTTCCCTCCCATCCACATAGGGTTGAACAAAATATAAAACAGAGCAATAGGGTGCCCAGAGAATTATGGCAAGATGGTATAGAGACACATTTCTACCACACATATACTTGCAGTTTAAAAGTACATTGAATGATCATTCTACGTTATTACACTAGTACAATAAAGTAAAACTCCAGCCAATTTTTTTTCTCTACATTTTGGATAGGGTGGGTAAGGATTTAGATCCTCTGCCAGATTTTTATCTGCATCTCTTTTGGGTAGATTTCACCTCACTTCCTGTGCTTTTGGAAACAAGTTGTTTTTCTTTTTTTGGCTAGGGAAGTTTTAGAACCACTGTCCGTTTTATATTGCTATCTGTAGACCTGTTAGAAGATTATTGTAAAGCTGGCCATACACCTTACAACCATCGCACGACTTTCGTTGTGCGATGGTTGTAAGGTACTTAAATCTTGGACAGGCAGATCGTACTTGCAATCATCTCAAGCCCTCCCCGCTGAGGGGAGGGCTTCCGATGACTGCAATGCTGAGCGGGCAGTGTGCGCTTGCTCACACCAGTCCGTTCTGCATTTGTCTTCGGAGCACGCCACTAACCCGCTGAAAATCTTAGGATTTTCGGCAGGTTTTCCAGCGTGCTAGGATGACAAAAGACAGTAAAAGACAAAAAAAAGCACAGTAGAAACGGTCGCACGCCTTCCATACACCTGCCGATTATCGTACGATCGCGGGATCACCCGCCATTATTGTACAATATTCGGCAGGTGTATGGGCACCTTTATACAGGGTTTATATAGCACCTACAGTTTATGCAACACTTTACAATATAAACAGCGTGCTAGGATGACAAAAGACGTGTGACCGTACAGTAGAAACGGTCGCACGCCTTACATACACCTGCCGATTATTGTATGATCGCTGGATCACCCGACATTATCGTAAGATAATCGGCAGGTGTATGGCACCTTTATACAGGATTTATATAGCACCTACAGTTTATGCAGCACTTTACAATATAAACAGTGACAGTAAAGTTACAATACAGTTCAAAACGAGCGTTAAAGGAGAACTATGAGGTGAGTGCTTTTCACACACCTCATAGTTTCAGCCGACCTGTGACAATTAGACTGTCACAGGTCGGTTTAGTAGATTGGGAGGTGCTGGATTCCCCCCTCCCCGCCAGCGCTGACTGGCAGAACGGACGGGGGAGGGGGCGGGTACAGCTGGCTCTGCCTCTAGATAGGCAGACATAATTGTCGGGATCCGCTTCAGCTGCGGCATCTCAGTATACCTACTGAGCCTAGGGTGACGGGAGGACGCTAGTTTGTGTCCTCCCGTTACCCTAAGGAGAACTATGGGGAAAAGACTTAACCCCATAGTTCTCCTTTAAGGGTTCATCTTAAATAACCCTAACTTTTTTCAAAGCAAGTATTCAGAAAAGAAAATTACTTAATTCTGTCATGCTTGTGGCTTTAGTTTTTGCCAGGAGAGCTGGTGAAATTCACATCTCTCCATCATAATGCCAGATAAGGGGAAAGCCTTAACCCCATAGTTCTCCTATAAGGAGGGCCCTGCTCGTGAGAGCTTACATTCTAAAAGGGGTGTCATATTTCTCTCACATCCTGTCCTAGTACACCAGAACAGGGAGTCTCCCTGACATTGACATAAACAGCAATAAAAATACAATTTCAGGGCCCATTCACACCATTGCGCTGTGCTAGTGGAAGTGTGTTAACATACGTTATCATTAGGTCACCGGCACTCCAAAGAAAAACTATATTGACATTTAGACATTGTATTACAAAAATTGCAATGTTTTGGGGCTGCCACAGGTCCCTTCATCAGACATACATTGTTGAAGGGACCCCTGGCGGCCCCGAAACATTGCAATTTTTGTGATACCATATCTAAATATCAATATAAACGTTTTTGTTTGGAGTGTCTGTGACTTATTTATTTACTGCAGTGACAAGCGGCGCCATCCGCTTGTCACTGCAGCATCCATCAGCAACTTTCCAGGGCCTCATCGTTAAGGAGTGCAATGGACCAATGACAATCAGTTAACAC
The DNA here is from genome assembly GCF_000935625.1 of Nanorana parkeri. Classification (NCBI taxonomy): domain Eukaryota; kingdom Metazoa; phylum Chordata; class Amphibia; order Anura; family Dicroglossidae; genus Nanorana; species Nanorana parkeri. The sequence continues at coordinate 168,493 of NW_017307225.1, forward strand.
ATGTTATGGCGCATGTTAATGTGCATTGTGTTAAGCCAGCCTTTTCATTTGAAAAGCAGCAAAAAAAGATGCATGTTGTGTTTTTGGAAGCACACCTGAGAATCATTGCAGAATTCTGCAGCGCAGTGGTATAAATGGGCCCTAAAGGGTCTTTCTTTTATGTCCCGGCCAGATCACAGCAGTTTGCATGTTCTTCCTGTGCTTGCGTGGGTTTCCTCTGAGTACTCTGGTTTCCTCCCACACTCCAAAGACATGCTGGAAGGTTAGTTGGCTCCTGCCTAAATTGGTATTGTGTCCTTGTGAGATGGGGACCTTAGATTGTAAGCTCCTTGAGGGCAGGGACTGATGTGAATGTGTACTATGTAAAGTGCTGCGTAAATTGTCAGCGCTATATAAATACTAAATAAATATCTGAAATACAGCTTCAACAGCTAGTTGTGGAAATAATACAGTGAAATATATATATATATATATATATACACACACAGTGAGGAAAATAATGATTTGATCCCCTGCAGATTTTGTAAGTCTGCCCACTTACAAATAAATGAAAGGATGAAAGGCCTATAATTTTTAGCATAGGTATATTTTAAATGGTAGAGACAGAATGTCAACCAAAAATCCAGAAAAAACACATGATACACATGTTAGAAATTGATTTGCAGTTTAGTGAGTAAAATAAGTTTTTGATCCCCTACCAACCAACAATAATTCTGGCTCCTCCCACAGACTGGCTATATGGTACGTAGATTAGTCCTGTCAATTTAAGAAGGTGCTCCTAATGACAACTTGTTATGTATATAAAAGACAACTGTCCATAGAATCTCTTTCTTCCATTCAAACCTCACCACCATGGACAAGACCAAAGAGCTGTCAAAGGACGTTAGGGACAAGATTGTAGACCTGCAAAAGGCTGGAATGGGGTACAAGACTATCAGCAAGAAGCTTGGTGAGAAGGAAACAACTGATGGAGCGATTATTCGCAAATGGAAGGAATACAAAATAACCATCAATCTCCCTCGGTCTGGAGCTCCATGCAAGATTTTCGCCTCATGGGGTAAGGATGATCATGAGAAAAGTGAGGGATCAGCCCAGAACTACATGGGAGGAGCTTGTGAATGATCTCAAGGCAGTTGGGACCACAGTCACCAAACAAACCATTGGTAACACAATACACCGCCATGGATTGAGATCCTGGAGCGCCCACAAGGTCCCCTCCTCAAGAAGGCAAATGTACAGGCCCGTCTGAAGTTTTCCAATGAACATCTAAATGATTCAGAGAAGCAGGGCTGTAGCTACCATGGGGCGAGTGAGGCACAGCTGAGAGGGGGGCGCAGCCAGGGCTGGGTTGGCTGTGCCCCCTCGCCCCTGTTGCCATGGCGAGCACAGGGTGCCATTGGCAACAGGGGCAACTGGGGGCCAACACAGTCTGGCTCGGCAGGGAGAAGAGGAGTGGCACAGGCTCCAGCTTCTCCCCAGATCCCCACTGCTCTCCCCCACCTTTATGGGCAGAGGACTCTGTGTCCTCAATCTCTTTTTCTATTTCAAAAGGGAAATGTCGGGTTTAGACCCCTGATATTTCCCCGAAGCCCCCCCAACAGTAAAAAAATAAAATAATAATAAAAGATTTAAAAAAAAAAAGTTAACACCCCCCTCATACACTCATGCACACTTATTACTAGACATGTGCAAAGACTAAAAATTTGCTTCCGTTCGAAATAAGCGGAAAATAAAAATGTTTTCATTAGTTTTGTCAAATTATCAGTGCATGCGCGCCACCATCCTGGAGGCGGGGTGAGTAACGTCACACGTTGGGGGCACAATTTTCTGTTCTTGCCTCGGGCGCAAAAGGAGCTAGCTACGGCTCTGCAGAGAAGGATTGGGAGAAAGTGCTGTGGTCAGATGAGACCAAAATTGAGCAAAATCGTAGCCAATGACTAAGGCCCAGTAACATGCAAGCTTTTGTTTCTTTGCTGCCATTATGCCTTATTACAAATAAAGTACTGGATGGACAGATCTCCTTGTATGTGCCGTTTTTTGACCTATTATTCCATATGATCACCTTCACTGTAAAGCTGGCCATACGCTAGTAGAATGTTCGTATGAAAGATCTTTCTTTGCCACCTGATAATGCCAGCAGACACTTGACGAATGTTGATCGGAATTTCGTTTGATTCTAACTTTCAATTTTGGAATGAATGGAGTTTCCTGAACTAAAACCCTACACACTGTTACATGCACTCGTTCGAGAAAACATTTTCATCCTGCTCCTTAATTTTTTTTTTCATCAATACAGTTGAAATCGATTGTCAATTTGACCCCATCAACTACCGTAATAGAGAGCCGAACATAAGATCTTTCGTACAAAAGTTATTTGTAAAATCTAAGCAGTGTGTGAGCAGCTTTAAGTAAAAATACTGTTAGACCTCGTTCACACCATCCTCAGTATGTTCCAGCCTGATTGTGGCCGGAACGCACTGGATCACATTGCGGCCGGCTCAGTTTGTTGTGGGGCGGGAGGGGGCATGGCGGTGCATTGCACTGCAGCCACGCCCTCCAGCCGCAATGCAATCGGCCGCATGGGAACTCAAGGCACATCAATGCCTGCGGTCCAGTCAGAATAAATGCTGCAAGCACCATTTTTTCTTTATCTCTATGCCCAATCCCCTTTTATAATAATTGGGGGGAATTTATCAAAACTGGAACAGTCAGAATCTGGAGCAGTTGCCCATAGCAACCAATCAGCATCTTTCTTCAGTTTGCGCTTAAGATTTGAAAATGAGACAGAGCAGCTGATTGGTTGCAGTGCAAATCTGCTCCAGATCTTATCTGCTCCTGGACCTGTTTTGATAAACTCCGCTCATTGTATATTCCACAGCTGGTTGCATATACCTCCTGCTCATCTGTAATAATAATAAACAGGCTGTATAGCCATTAGAGCAAATCAGAGGACCTATAGAATTACAAGTCCCAGCGTGGCCACCCAGATCTGTTTCTGTTTAATAGCTATACAAATGTAACCTTGGCTATCCAATGTAGAAACCATGGTTGTGCAGTTCTGGAAGGTGACGCCGGAGGGCGCTGTGTTAATTGTGGGCGGACAGCTTTCTTTTCTATCAGGCGGGAGACCGGAAGAAAAATATCTCCTTCTGACACGAGGGACACGTGACCTCCGTGCTGAGCTTTCCACAGGCTGGACATGATGAAGAGAAAGTGCGAGCTGCAGCCGCTGGTCACCCTGCTCCCCCCGTGTAAGAGGCCCCAATGCACCAGGCGCTGTACCCCCGACATCGTGCATGTTACCCCGGTGAGGAAGAGAAAGCTGGAACCTGAGAGCGGCCCTCCGGCGGAGCACATCGTCCCGTCTCCTGAGTGTGACAGAGTGATTCCAGCAAATGTACCTTCACATCCTCCCTGCAAGAAGCTGAGGGTGGCGGAGAATCCGCAGAGACCAGAGCCACAGTACAAGTGCCAGGTACCTGGGCATCACATGGGTGCTCATAACTAAACTCTAACAAAGTCAGAGGCAGGCATAACAGGAGGACACAAACTAACGTTCTCCTGTCACCCAAAGCTCTGTATACCGCAAGCTACAGTTTCATTGTCATAGGTCGGATCAGATTATGAGGCTGAGTGAAAAGCACTCGCCTCATAATTCTCCTTTTAATTTCACGCGTAGGCGTTAGATGCTCAAAGCTAAGCGTGACAAAACTCAACACAAATTTTTCATTTCTATGGCCCCTGTTCACACCTGAGAGTTTTGTCACAAGCTGTAAAATGCCAAACGCTGGAAAAAGTTAATGAGCTTTTTTTTTTGGGGCGTTTTTATCTTCATAGACTTCAATGGAAATGCGCGACACACGTTTTTCACATTCCTGTGCGCATTGTTTTGCATGCGTTTGTCCATTGCCCAGAATGTCTTTCTATGACAAGTAGGCTGCTACGAATGATCTGGCCGGCTGTACAGGTGCCCAGATCACTTGTAGAAAACGAGCGGCAGCTCCCCTGCTCTACATTTTAGCCCTGCTTGCCTGAAGCAGGGCTAAATGTTGAAAAAAAACCCACTACGAACTTCATGTCCCGGTCGTCAGGCGATAGGAATCCCGCCTCCCTGATATATAACATCTCAATTCCTCGACTTCAGGCACAAAAACTCACCAGCATCAGCAGATTTTAAATTATTTTGGCAGAAAACAAACCTGACCTGCTGGCTTTATTTTAGAGCAGGGGTGGGTAACTCCAGCCCTACAGCTGTGCTTTAACTACAAAATCCAACATCCCTCTGCCTCAGGGAGTCATGTCTTTAACTGTCAGTCTTGCAGTGCCTCCTGGGACTTGTAGCTCCACAACAGCTGGAGAGCCAGAGTTTCCCACCTCTGGGCAAGAGCTGGCAAATCTGATCATCTACATTAGGGATACCAATGCTAGTACCGGTACTCCTGAAATTGCCCCGATGCATAGATCAGATACCAGCCCTTAACTAGCTTCGGCCATTGACCCCCATAGCCCCTCCCCCGGAATACCTCTCCACCAAACGCAGGCGCCCTCTCCTCTCTGACCTCTCCGGACGGGAGTGTGACAGCATGGCGGGCGGTAAGTGTTATGTGAGGACAGTCTCCTCTGCCTGCTGGTGCTGGCTGCAGAGTTCTGTGTCCCTTTCACAGACTCCTGTAGCCAGCATGAGAAGGCAGAAGAGACTCCGGCTATGAAATCCCCCGCTGCCCACCTCCCCCTGTACCTTAGCTGCTGCTGCTCCTCCGTCCTTCCGTGTCTGCTCCTTTTCAACTTGATTAAACTGTTTGCTTTTGGTGATATATCCCAAAGTGTGACATGTCCGTGCTCATTATGTGTAATGCATTCACCCGACGTACACTGCAGTTTTCACTCTCAATGAAAGAGAATGTGCGTTCAGTGTGCTCACGGGGGAGGAGAGGAGAGAAGCTGTAAATCTGCCTTCACACAGAACGGACCTTCTCTTCTTTCATTGAAAGGGAAAACTTCTGTGTATGTCTAGTGAGGGCATTATTAAACACATAAGGAGCACAGACAGCTGACACTGAGATATACCACCAAAAGCTAACAGTTTCATCAAGTGGAAAAGGAATGGACACTTTTAACAATAGCCAGCCTGCTATTGGATATTTTAAATTGCAATAGCCAATAGCAGGCTGGCCATTGTCTGCTGTCAATCAGCATAGAGGACCTGGTTGAGAACTTTGTCTTCAGTTCCCTCCTTTGCTGATTGACAGCAGGCAGTGGGCGGGTACAATAGCCAGCCTGCTATTGGCTAATTAAATTTAAAATATCCAATAGCAGGCTGGCTATTGCTCCCAGCCACTGCCTGCTGTATTTACATTCAGTAAATCCAGTGAAGTAGAAAGGTGACACTAGAGGTCTAAAATACCCCTAATGTCACCTTCAAGAGAACCTGTCACCTCCAATGCACGCAGCCCTGGTGAGAAACTGCCCTAAAATTATCAGTCTGTATTGTTTTAGAAATTTTTTTCACATGTTCCTTTAAGACAAGTAGACAAGTACATGAGGGACAGTAGTTGTACTTGGTCTTGAAAAAGTGGTATCGGGACATCCCTAATCTACATGCATCTCTGTCCTTCTCCATGTGCTCATTCAAAAACACACAGCCCAGGCTCTGTTTTGTGACTGGACAGGAGGCAATCAAGGACTGGAGATGTGACTAGAATATTGCAGTCTATGAGACTGCAGCACTTACATTTGAGCGTACACGGAAGAACTAGGGAGCTCTACTTCTACCTGCACGTAGAATAGATTTAGCAGCTCTAGAATAAAGCCAGCAGGACGGGAACTCTTTTCTGTCAACGGAATGTATGTCTTCTGTTATATTTAAGTTGTTTTTTTGTGTGCCAGGAGTTACATTTTAAAGTACAACTAAAGGCTCCTGCATGACGCTGTAAAACAGTTTCCAAATCCAGTTACTTTGTGACGCACAAGTCTCATACAGTTAACAAACAACCTCTTTAACCTCTTCTGAGTGAGCCAAATCCTCCATTTGTGCCTCATGTACTCCCCTTCTCAGACACTGCAGATCAGTGGGGGGGTCAGTATTAAAGGCCATGCTGTCAATCTTCTAAGCAGTGGGCAGAACTGGGTGTGGCCAGGTGCTGACTGACAGCCCTCATTACTGTTGAGTGTCTTTGTATTAGGGATATTATTAACAGTATATATGTTTTATGTTGTATCATGCTATCCATGAGAATGTTGGGGCAAATGTCTGCTTTGCCCATAAGGGGAGGCATTGTCAACGGGTTTGATATACCTTTACTATACAGGACTGATTCAATGCTTCATCTCGGAGTACTGTGCAGAACTTTCTTTTATACTGCATGTAAACACTTGAGACTCTGCTTCCCCATGATGCAGTGCTTGGGGCCTGAAAGGTAAATCACTGATTGGGTGCTCACAGTTACCAGCATATATTTTTTTATTTTCCACAAGTCTCACTTGTAAGTATCTTATTGTTCATCAATAGCCTCCATGAGTAAAATGTTTTTATCTATTTCGTGCTAGCTGTACCATGACCTGGATAAATGAAAACCTTTGCAGATCTCTTCTAATGTTTTTTTTCTTTTTTGTCTGTTTTGCAGAAAGATGAAGCTTTTCCAGAGTACAACTCATTCCAGTACTGGAAAGTTTCTTTGCCTGACATAGACTTTTCTGGATTATCTGATGAACTGTTTGGTGTGGCCGCCAGTGACATTCAAGAAATGGACAGTTGATTGGAACGTTCAATTTAACACTGCGTTGTGTTTTCATTATTTTTCTAATTTCATCTTTTTTTGGCTACTTTACATTGCCCAGAGAATACATGGACATAATGGGCATTTCTGTATGAAATTTTCACATGTGCCAACATATGGAAGATGACAAGATGCACCGTTTCAAAACGTTAACTGATTAACTGTTTACTTTTGCAGTGTGTTAAAAGGAAATAGTTTGCTGGAAATAATCTTTCAGGTCTTGGATACAAAATATTTTGCTAGATACCCTTTAAAACAAATGGCATTTGATTTGCCAAATGCCTCTTAAACATGTGAGATGTGCAGGTGAAAGGTTCAAATTATATCGATGCTGTTAAAAAGATTTCATCCTTGGACACACCCCCAATTCATTAATCTACAGTAGTACTTAAGTTATGCAAACATGATTTGTGATGATATTGACTGACAGTCCACCTTAGCATGACTTAGGCCAGATGCACACCTAGGCGTTTCTAGTTTAGCAGGTTTTGTTTTGCGTGTCTTTGCTTTTAAAAATGCACGTTTCTACCTGCGTAGAGCTGTCTATGGGACCAAAACCTGGCGGCATCTGCCTGAAAATAGCTATTCAAAATAGCTTCTGCATCTTTTTGCACGACAGGCGTTTTCATATGCGCAACGCAACATTATGGTGTGAACAGTCGCCATTGACTTGCATTGTAATCTGTGTTTTGCTTGTTTTTCAAAACGCTCAGGTGTGAACCAGGCCTTAAAGTGACACTAAACTCAGGAGTTTAATCTTAAAAATACATTCAAGTACCTTTTTAACTATTACCGAAGATGTCTTATTTGTGTATCACTCAGCTGTAGATCCTCAAATCATCTCTGAGTTGGTGCAGACACTGTCCTTCCTTCTGGAGGGTGGCTACTTTTGTTCCCTATGGTCCCTGTGTGTGTTGTAAAGTAGTCACCACTCCAAGCTCACTACTGTGGTGGACTATAATCTCAATACAAATTAGTAAACTAAACATGAGATTGTAGTCCATCACAGGAGAGAGCTTGGAGCTGTGGCTACATTACAACACACACAGGGACCATGGGGAACAAAAGTAGTCACCCCCTAGAAGGAAGGACAGTGTCAGCACCAATTCAGAGATGATTTAAGGATATACAGCTGAGTGATACACAAATAAGATACATCTTTGTAAATAGTTCAGGTACTTGAATGCATTTTTAAGATTTAGCTCCTGAGTTTAGTGTTGCTTTTAAGTCTTCATTAAATGCCCCTTTCACACTGTTGCTCATATGTTGTACTGTGTGTGTGCATTGCCATTATCTTCAGTGGCACCTCAACCTGCATACATGGGCTAAGCAAAAACTCCTGTCTTTCAGCGCACTGCAAATTTATAGGATATATGTACCTGAAGCAGGTATGTTTTTTTGGCCTATGCACATATCCTAAAGGCCCATTGAATACAAATGAGCACTCAACATAACGAAAGTATGAAGAGACCTGTAGGAACCTTAAGGCTCCATTCACACTGAGCGATTTGCAAATTGCGCGTTTGTCGTGCAATTTGCATTTTGCGCGATATCGCGCAAATGCTTGCATTGAAAAGACTAGAATCGCGGCAAAATCCGCTCCAGAAAGGGTCCTGCTGTAGCGACGCATGACCCGCGACAGCGACAGACAGAGCCCCATTGAGATGTATTGGAGAGCGATATCGCGCTGTAAATATCCGCGATAAATCGCTCAGTGTGAACAGGGCCTAAGTGATATTGCCTTTGGAGATCTTTAAACTCCTCTCTTATGATGTATACGTAACAGTTAATATTCTTTGGAGAAAATAGGCTGCATACTCAAACTGAAACCCACACATATTGTTGTTGACAATAAAATAGTGTAAACATGCAGTTTGCCTAAACTTTTGTATATACAGTGCAAAGTTCATTTATTTCACTAATGCAACTTTAAAAGGTGAAACTAATATACGAGATAGACTCATTACATGCAAAGCAAGATAATTCAAGCCGTGATTTGTCATAATTGTGATGATTATGGCTTACAGCTCATACAAAACCCCAAGAACCCCAAATCCACAACCTCAAAAAAGTAGATTATTACATGCAATCAATAAAACAAGGATTGTGCATGGAACAATATCGGACCTCTGAAAAGTACAAGCATGCATATGTACTCAGTACTTGGTTTGGGCCCCTTTTGCAGCACTTACTGCAATTACTTTTGCACGATATTCTAATTATTCGAGTTTCACCTGTACATATATAAAAAAAAAATGCTTAGTGTGGGTTGCTTCACTAGTTTAACGTAACAATAGCCTAACCTGAATACGGATTGTTAATCTGGAATCTGCTTACTGCTTCCAGGTTACCGCTGCAAGACATCACATTTTTCTCTATGTGCCATGGTTACCTGAACAAGTCTGATTCAGGGGCCTAGCTCTTTACCATGGTAGGGTGTAATTGGTCTTATAGTCACTATGTGATCATTATTTTTAGTTATGAGTGATTCAAGGAACAAAGTGCCAAATTTATAGGTTCTGGTTCATTGACAGCTATTCACAAAAGGGTGAAGAGTTTTTGTAGAAGGCAGGAGAAGGGAACAATCTAGGACAACATTGCTCAACTGGAAAGTGAGCTGAATTGGAGAATTGTTCCAAATCGGCTATGTTGGCCTAGATTGTTCTCTTCTCCTCCCCTCCCCTCTCCAGAACTCTTTTGTGAATAACCCTGTATGTTTCATGAAGGGCCCTCTCTCTTCTCCCTCTTAGACAAACAAGTTACATACTAACCAAGGTGGATGCCAAGAGATTTCTTGAATATTCATAGTAACCTATACATCCTGGTGTGCTGCTGAATGAGTAATTTAAATCTCATATCTCCATGTAACATAAAGCACAATTCAATTTTGGGTTTAAATCCTATATATATATATATTTTATATTCATATTCATATTCCAGGAGCCTCAAAGAAAAGGTTTTCAAAAACCTACAGATCATTTTCTTTAGAAAGCGGCCATATCTTGAGTAGAAAAACCCGTCCTCTAGCAGTTTGCTGTAGAGAAGGAACCTTGTTCATGTTGTGGAGTGGTCTTGCTGCAGGGTGTTAATGCCCCTTGCTCAGCCAGCGCTGTAGATCTGCAGTCAGTACAGCTCATGCTCGATGATTGGAAAACTCTGGCTTTAACTCAGCTGGGGGTGTATCAAACCTCTGCAGAGAGACCAGACATGGAGAACAAGGGTTCTTCTTTTCAGTATCTTGGCAGGGGATGGGCTGTGGCTGCCTTCTAATGAACTTTGACTTTGCACACCTTTTATTTGATGAACCTGAAATGTATTTAGCTGATTTAAACTGAATATTAATTTGGGCTTTAAGGGCTGTAGAACAGGGAAGGACCCTTTAACCCATTGAACTTGGTATTTGTTTTTATTTATGGAATCCCTGTAGGGAACAAACATTGTTCTTACCATACAGTTTAACCTCCCTGGCGGTATGATTATTCAGGATTTTAGGTACCAAAAGCGGTACATTGTTTTTCAAGCAAATATGTTGTTTTACATTAATACATTATTATAAATAATTATAAGAAATTATAATATAACCGCCAGGGAGGTTAAACCAAAACATCCAATACATTTAATTTGGAGCAGATGTTAAAGGGCCATTGTATGCTGATAGAAGATTAGAATGTATATGTTGTACACTCTACCAGGTTTCCGAGTTACAGCTTGAATGTGCAGCACTGTGGGTGATTCGGGCTGCAGTTATCTTTTAACACATTGCAATGGAAATAATAAAACTATATTCCTGGGAAAGTTAAAAAAAAAAGCTACCCTTGAAGTGGGGCTCTCCCTGCACTGCAAGGGTTCAATTCTTTTTTGTGTGTGTGTGTAGGGAACATCAAAAATGTATTTTATATACCTTATTCCTCACTCCCCTGGCATTGGGTGCTCTCTTCTTCCCTCCGCCGCTCTGGGTTGTGAGCAGACCCTCAGTATTCTCACTTACACTGCAGGACCAGCAGTCCTGATTGTATGTGATGATGTTGGAAATCGACTGACGGACAGGGGGAATGGTCGCAGGGTTAGAGGAGCCTGCACACATGAGGGGTAAGATAAGTGACTGCGTTTTAATGGTACCCTAGGCAAAAACATTTATTTAATTCTTGTAGTGGTGTACTGCAAGGGTAGTTCTTCATTTCCCCAGCTTCAATAATAAACCAGAGGATATAATGTACATAGGTAAATGTGTACACAGCTCACTCTTCTTTCAAATGCTCCAGTCCACTGTCTGACGTTTGTGTGGTTGTGCAGTGGCCCTAACCCTCTCACTGCCACAAGCTTATGCTGTGGTGCGAATGGGATATACAAAACAATGATTTTCTCTGTGGCCTTGTATTGATCCAGTGTGGAAAAAAGCCGGTCACTGTAACTTCTGTGAATGGGCCTGTTTTTCAGGTAGTGGGTTAGTAGGCTGCTGCCAGCAAGTGGTGTATATAAGTGCAAATGTGAAAGGATGTCATCCATTTAGTAAACTTTCAGATTTGGAAACCTCTTGTATTCAGATCTAAATGGGGACATCTCAGTAACTCATTCATTTATTAACTTGTTAGGAAAGCAAAATTGTTTTCATGCCATGGCAGCATTCTACAGTATGTAAAACTGTTTATCAGTTTACCTTTATTTTGTTAGTAAAAACATTTTAAAGTATGATTTGTACACTCATTCCATGCCTTCTTCTGACCTTACAAGGCAAAATAGCCTTGTTTCTACACTCGCCTGACCCAATGATTACTGGATGTCTGTTTAGGAATCTCATAACATAACATGCTAAATATCACAGTACAGGTTCACTTTACAAGCTACTTCAATCTCTACTACTCATGCTATTTCCACAATAAGCAAGGATTCTCCCTTTTGATAATACTGGGGCAGTCAGACTTACTGTGTTATATTTCTTGTGTGTCTTTTAATGGCTTGCTTAAAGTGTATCTAAACCACAAGACCAAACAATCAAAATATAGCAGCTTGCCAGTCATTGGATGGAGTATGTGCATTGGTTTTCTTTTTACAGTTTTTTATATTCTATATATTCACTGGACAATCCTATATATAACACAGCTTTTCGCCTTGGTGGATACGTTCACTCCTCCACTGTACTGCTAGACAGAGCCATGGTTGACACCCAGGCTGGACTTCAAACATGTCTGCCTTCGTTTATCTCCATTATATTAAGGCTGAAGGGATTGGTTGTTCACAGAAGAAAGTTCTTTAAGTGACACATATCTGAAAATGTTTTCTCTATTTTCTGAACATGTTCTTAGCCTGAAACACAGGCATGTATAGGCACTGGTAAGACACACGATATTGCATTTTCGTTTTTGGCTTTAGTTGTTCTTTAAAGTGACATTAAAGTCAAAAGTCCCCCCCACAATGCTAATGTAGGGACTTACCTTAAATGAAGTCTCTTAATCCGATCATCATCTTATTTACTGTCCTTTTCAGCTGTCCCTCCAGCGATGGTGCGGGTCTCCGATCCAGCGCTGACTCTACTGTCCTCCTCATTTCCCACGGAGTCTGTGCGGGTGCACGCTGCTCCATATAGTTACCTTGTGTCTCTCCTCGTCTCCCAACTGAACTGCGTATGCGCCTGCCCCAAGATCCTTTGCGGCCGCCCGAGAAATTTTCAGATGTTCGGATGGGAGCGCGCAACAGAGAGAGAGGTAAGTATTAACCCTTTTCAGTGCTTTTTTTTTTAAAATCACTTTGCATATATCTACTGCTTGCTAGAAGTAGATATATTCAAAAACCGCCGAGGGTTTCATAACCCTTTAATGACACTGAAGTCAGGAGTTAAATCCTAAAAATACATTTAAGTACCTTAATTATTAACTATAATGTATCTTATTTGTGTATCACTCAGCTGTAGATCCTCAAATCATCTCTGAATTGGTGCTGACACTGTCCTTCCTTCTGGAGGGGGGCTACTTTTGTTCCCCATGGTCCCTGTGTGTGTTGGAAAGTAGCCACCGCTCCAAGCTCACTTGTGTGATGGACTAGAGTCTCCTGTTTAGTTTACTAATTTGTACTGAGATTGTAGTCCATCACGGGAGCGGTTTACAACACACACAGGGACCATGGGGAACAAAAGTAGACACCCTCCAGAAGGAAGGACAGTGCCGGCACCAATTCAGAGATGATTTGAGGATCTACAGCCGAGTGATACACAAATAAGATACATTTTTGTTCATAGTTAAAGGAGAACTATGAGATTAGTGATTTCCACTCACGTCATAGTTCTAAGCCGACCTGTGACAATGAGACTGTCACAGGTCGGCTCAGTAGATCGGGAGGTGAGTGAAAACATACCGGGTTCCCTCACCTCTCGATCCTGTCACGGCTCTCTGCCGTGACAGGGGGAGGGGCTGGATTCCCACTCACGCAGCTGGGCGGATCCCGTCATCTAAGTCGGGATCCGCTCCAGGTGCGGCGTCTCAGTATACCGCAAGCTATACTGAGCTTAGGGTGACGGGAGGACGCTAGTTTGTGTCCTCCCGTTACCCCAAGGAGAACTATGGGGAAAAACACTGACCCCATAGTTCTCCTTTAAGGTACAGTAAACACTCTGTTATCCGGTATTCAACTAACCAGAGTTCTCTTCTAACCAGAAAAAAAAAGTACTCACTGTTTTGCTGATCTGTGGCATTTATTATCCTGCAAATGATCGTCTGTGAACAAGCGCCACCTGGTGATCAATTCTAGTTCTGCATTATAGCACCTGTAGTAAAGCACTATTAGATCACCTTTATTAAGGTGCCCATACACTGCACGATTCTCGTACGAGAATCGCGGGAAATCCCGCAGTGTATGGAAGGCGTGCGACCGTTTCTACTGTACGGTCGCACGTCTTCCGTCGAACCAGCATGCTAGAAAACCCGCCAGGAATCGTACGATTCTCGGCGAGTTAGTGGCCTGCTGGTTCGACAACTGCCGAACGGGCCGGTGTGCGCACGCGCACACTGCCCGTTTGCAGTCATCGTAAGCCCGCCCCTCATTACAGTCATCGTAAGCCCGCCCCTCAGGGGGGCGGGCTTGCGATGATCGAGAGTACGATCTGCCTGTCCAAGATAGGCAGATCGTACGTTTTTTTAAGTACTTTACAACCATCGCAAGACTAAGGTCTTGCGATGGTTGTACAGTGTATGGCCACCTTTACAGCGCTAATACTAAGTGGGGGGAATTTATCAAAACTGGAGCAGATTTGCACTGCAACCAATCAGCTTCTTTGTCTCATTTTCAAATCTTACCTGAGCAAATTGAAGAGAGATGCTGATTGGCAAATGCTCCAGATCTGTCTACTCCAGTTTTGATAAATTCCCCTCATGTCTATTTGTCTTAATTTGCTTTTGAATACTGTATTTTAATATTATGAAGTCAATGCAGAGTTTATGTTACAGTATGGAGTATAGCATTAGTTAGACCTATTTTTAATAGTAACTCTTAAGCAGCCAGAAACAACATTTATCTGGAATCTACCAATCCCTGTGGATGCTGGATAACGGGGAGTTTACTGTAGTTGAATGCATTTTTAAGATTTAACTCCTGAGTTTAGTGTCACTTTAGGTATACAGAAAATGAAGTGGATTCTCCTAAACTGCTTGCTCGCTCCAGGTCAGTGACCTAGAAAATACTAAGCCATTGGAGTGGCATGACTGCTAAGCAATTAGCAATTTTAGAAGTAGTCAGCAATGGAAGTATACACTCTCTAAGACAGTGGTTCTCAACTCGTGGGTCGCGACCCAAAAGTGGGTCGCGACACCCTCTGCAGTGGGTCGCGGCGTCATGTCTGCATAGACCGGCCCATCTGCATTAGAGAGAAATATTTTTATTCTTTATAAAAAATTTTTTATTCATTTACTTTCAGCAAAATATATATTGCTGAATACTGCACAAGTTGTTTTGTGTAATAAATTAAAATGTTTCAGAAATGAAATAATTTTTGGGTCACGCCTTAATGACCAAGGAAACATGTGGGTCCCGAGGTTACACAGGTTGAGAACCACTGCTCTAAGAGATACCGAATCTCTCAGTACAGGTTTACTTTTAAGTGACACTGTCAGCACAGGGACACTTCTATACAATAAAATACTTGCTAAAAGAAGAGGCAATAAACTTACCTTTCTGGTGGCCTGTGCCTTGAAATTCCATCTGCCTTGCTGCTCCCTGGCCACTGCAAATTCTCTATACTTCAGGGGTGTGAAATACTTGCTCCCCCCTGACATACTGCGGTTTATCCGACAGGTTCATATGTCACTACAGACATACAGGCTAGTGGGAGGAACCACAGCATGCGGCAGCGGCAACAGGTATTCTAACCAATCTGACTGGTAAAATACTTGGTGGCCTGGGATCAGTTTTAGTGTTTCCAGACACAGGCTGCCAGGAAGTTAGGTACATTGGCTCTCATTTTAGCAGATATGTTAATGTTTAGAAGTTGGAAGGTCACCATGAACATACTCTGTCCTTAGTTTCCTTGTCCAGAGACGAGCATGGAATTTGAAATGGATGTAAAGATGCAGATTATTTCAATCCTGTGCATTGCCCTTCATGTCATAAAAGCTGCTTTGGATGGATCTCTTAAGATTGATGGTTTAATGGAGTTGTTGTTTTCATTCCAGTAGTGAGAAGGAACAATTCTACTGACAGATGGTATGGATAAGATTGTTCATTGTATAAAAATTACCTCTGCATTATATCGTTCACTGGAGATCTGACTGTGTGTGAAGTCAGGCTGTCAGTCATACTACCTAGAAATCTGTCAGTATACTAGTCACTGAGCAGCAGTGTATAAACAATGGCCAGAAATGCCTAAAATAAATGAGATCGATGGCCTCAGTGTTTTTTTCTTTTTTGATTGGACGCCATTGGTCCAAGCCATCCACAGAGCTCACGCCTCTAACAAAGAGTAGAGGCTGTGACAGCTCTTGCCTCAGAAGTTAGGTTACACATGCAGTGGGGGAGCCCGCTGCTGTGTAACCTAACTACCTGTCAAAATCTGGACGCACCGCTGCCTGTGATTAACAGGCAACGCTCCGTCCATGACAGGTTAGACAGCGGGGAGGCTTTCCCTGCTGTGTAACCTGCTAGAAGCCGTTCTGAATGGAGAAAAAGCTGTCAGCTTCAGACTTGAAGCTGACTCTTTTTCCTTCATAATACTACGGTAGGTGAGGCTCTGCCTCACCTGCCTCCTCTGACCACACGTCCCTGACCAGCAGTGCTAACTAAAATATACGTTGCATCATTCTTTATACAATCACAATATTTATAGATACAAGATTACATTTTCAGATACAGAAAGAAAGAAATCTGCTTCTTAAGCCTGCTTTTCAGGAACTATAAAAACAACATATTAGAACTACATTTTTACACTGAAATACAATATAGGGGGTTATTCACAAAGCTAGCCGAAGGAAACCGTAGCTTCGGCTGATCCTTCGGCTAGCTTTGGCCGCCGGAGCCCTTCGGTTTAGTGGAACCGAAGGGCTGCTGTACGGTCTATTCTCTATAGCCCGTACAGCTCCCGAAAGCGGCCGAGCGGTTCACCTGAGCCAAAGGCATATGCTTCGGCTCGACTAAGCCGAGGTGACACTCGAAGCGGGGCGAATGGCCGGCCTTAGGTCAATGTACTCCTGAAATCAGCTGCGCAACCCTGAAGTGAATAAGCCAAACAGCGTTCGGCTCACTTCACTTCGGGTGGGTCACTCACTCAGCTGCCTTCAGCAGCTTTGTGAATATTCCCTCATAGACTTTAAAGGAGAACTATGAGGTGAGTGCTTTTCACTCCCCTCATAGTGTTAGCCGACCTGTGACAATGAGACTGTCACAGGTCGGCTCAGTAGATCGGGAGGTGAGCGAACACATAGCGGGTTCGCTCGCCCTCTCGATCCTGTCACGGCTCTCTGCCGTGACATGGGGAGGGGCTGGATTCCCCGATCTGCCAGCGCTGACTGGCGGAACGGACGGGGGAGGGGCAGGTACAGCTGGCTCTGCCTCTAGATAGGCAGAGCCAGCTGTCACTCACGCAGCTGGGCGGATCCCGTCATCTACGTCGGGATCCGCTCTGGCTGCGGCGGTCTCAGTATACTGTGAGCTGTAGCTCGCGGTATACTGAGCCTAGGGTAACGGGAGGATGCTAGTTTGTGTCCTCCCGTTACCCTAAGGAGAACTAGGGGGAAAAACACTGACCCCATAGTTCTCCTTTTAACATTTCAGTCTGTTCCATCAATTAGACCCTTTTTGTTTTATTCGCAAACACTAGGTGGCACCAAAGTGCATGGAACAGGTTTTTTCATGAAAGTATTTCAGCCAAAGGACATATTACTCCTTCATAAATCTGTTTGCTCATAATTGATTTTCCTATGTACACCAGCTGGAATTACAATCAGTCTGTCTGATGGGGAAAAAAAAGGCATAGAGCTTAAGTGGTTAGCTTAATTGCAGATTTTGGTGTCAGCAGGAGAGGATGTTTATAGATACCTTACAGAGGTCAGGTTAGACCAGGGGTGGGCAACTCCAGCCATCCAGCTGTGCTTTAGCTACCAATCCCTCTGCCTTTGGGAGTCATGCCTGTAACTGTCATTCTTGCAATGCCTCATGGCACTTGCAGTTCCACAACAGCTGTAGTACCGGAGTTTCCCACTCCTGGATTAGACAGATAAATAATTGTACAATCAGAAAATGAGTCTTAGCCTTCAGCGTAAAGCAGATATAATATTGGAGGACAATGAGTGAATAAAAAAAAGGAAACAAATGCAGCCACCACATTGGGTAAGCTGCAATGTATTTAATCAAACAGCATGCTCCTCCCTCCCTTAACTAACCAGCCCGCCAAGCATCCAGCATCCATCATGCCCAGGAGGAGGTGTCAGCAATGGGGATTGCCCTATGTTCCACTTACCTGCCCCTCAAGTAGGTGACACTCCCCCTCCTCACCCAAGTCAACTGGTTTTAGGGATCCTTCGGACCCCCTAAGCCAGGGATGGGCAACTCCAACCCTCCAGCTGTGCTTTAACTACAAATCCCATCATGCATCTGCCTCTGGGAGTCATGCCTGCCAGTTTTGCAATGTCTCATGGGTATCACAACAGCTGGAGGACCGGAGTTGCCCACCCCTGCTCAAAGCAGTTAACCTGTACATGCAGGTAAAAAAAGGTATATGAAAAACACCCACACTGCATAATTAAGAGAGAGAGACTGCTGGCAGAAATTGATTGGCAAATCAGGCCAAATGCTTGCCAAGTGCTGAAGAAAGAGTTAAAATACCCTGCGCTGGGTCTACCACAAAAGAAATGGGAAACAATACACTTTTAAAATAATTTCCCACTTCCTCAATATATACATATATAAACATATATTTAAAAGAGAACTATGAGGTGAGTGCTTTTGCGATCCTGTCACGGCTCTTTGCTGTGACAGGGGAGGGGCTGGATTCCCCCCTCCCAGCTGATCCGCCAGCGCTGACTGGCGGAACGGACGGGGCGGGTACAGCTGGCTCTTCCTCTAGATAGGCAGAGCCAGCTGTCACTCAGCTGGGCGGATCCAGACATAATTGTTGGGATCCACTGCGGCGTCTCAGTATATACTGCGGCGTCTCAGTATACCGCGAGCTACAGCCTAGGGTGACGGGAGGACGCTAGTTTGTGTCCTCCCGTTACCCTAAGGAGAACTATGTGGAAAAGCCTTAACCCCATAGTTCTCCTTTTAATTGTACCTTGTAAATGTGCTCCGAAGAGGGAAGTGTGGCCCGATGGATACTAAAAGCAAGCTAAAATGTGATAGACTTCTTTTGGAAGTTCAGTGAGTTTTTGGTGTCATTAGTTTTGAGCTTTTACTCCATGTACTTTTTCTAGTGCTCTGTCTGCACAAAATTAGCCACTTTGTTCACATTTTTATAAATGTTCTGCAGTGACCTGCAATTATCGTGTATTATCCATTTGGCTTTTAGAGGTTGCAGTACAAGAAATTACCTTAAAGAGCCATTCCATTGGGCGATCTGGTGTATACAAGTCCGATGATGTATAATTGCAGAAAGCTGATTCTGATTAGTTGATGAAACCCAACTGAAATGTCATTTTAAATTGATACAAAGAAAATCAGAGGACAGCAAAACAATAAGGGGTCTATTTATAAAGCAGAAAATGTGACTTTCACCTAAAGTGTATGGACATGCAAGATAGTTTAGTTCTCTGCTTTATAAATGGTGTTCAATATCTTACTATTAGTTTTATTGTTAAAGCACCCCCAACCCCAGCAGAAACGTCTGTCCCTGGCATTAGACTGCAGAATAAGACCGCGGCAGCAGTCTGACCTGCCCCCTGCCTTGTAATAACTACAGCCAGCGATGGCTATTACATACAACCGTTCGGACGGCTATAGAGCTGCTAATTCGCTTGTATGGTGCTGGGGAGTGCCTCCTCTGCCGGCTATCCTCGGCTCCACTGTCCCCTTTGTGGGATTGGCACAGCGGGTCTGTATAGCTTTAATGGAGGGAGATCGGCATACTTCCAGCGGCTCTGCTCCCCTTCAATTACTGAAAGCCGAAGCAATGTGTAGTACATCACTTCCGGGTTCAGTGTGTCATTTCTCCAGCTGCTGTAGCCAGAGAAGAAGCTGATGAAGCACGATCTGTGCTTCATCAGCTGCTTTGGGTTCCATAGGCAACATTAGGGGTCTAATAGATCCTGATGTCTACATAAAAAGGACCTATGTCGCCCAGAAGAAGGGACCCTGCGCGGCCCCCGAAACGTTGGCTGTTTGACGCATGTGACAATTTAATAAAAAGTGCTTTACTTCTTGCACACATTATCGAGTGCTGGTGACTTCTATTATGGACCATAAAGAGGACCTGTCACATCCTCTTTGCTATCACATATGAGGATTGTTAGTCCCCCTATGTCATAGCCATAAAGTTAAGTGTACAAAAAAAGCTTAAAAAATTTAAAATCTCATATAAAAAAAAAATGAAAAAAACCACAAAACCATTATTTTTTAAAGCCCTGCCCCACGTACCATGCACATACAAACTCAAACAGCATCAGGTGCACCTACATGCAAAAACAACAATTGCACTATACATGTTACATATCATTGTGAACGTCGGAGTGAGAACAATAATTACTAGTGCATGAGTGCCCAGGTTAGTGCTATTCCATGGACAGCTCCGTCTCATCTGCTCCTATCAATGTCACTGTTATTTGCACATCTAAGGATACCTGCAGGCTGCTGACTTTACTGTATTTGGATCAACTTGCAGTGGTCGCTTTAAAAATTATATATTTTGTGAATGCAAACAGTACACACTGTTATGTGAATCTGTGCTAAATGCCACTGAACAGAAAATGCAGCTATTCAGTGTCTTTATCACAAAGTAAAGTGTTGTGTGCTGCACTTATACATGGAAAAATAAATAAAAGTAAAGCCATTATTTTGTGGCTATACCTGGTCACGGTTCCCAGGATCCCAGGAACCACCCTGACTGTCTAATTAACTCCTAATTCTTCTCCTTTAAAGTGTAAATATAGCCAACTTTTTTTTTTTTCAGTTTTGGATACCCTGCAGGGTTATTTATGTATCTTTAAATCATGTCCCATAGACAAAACAGAGTTTAGAGGAAATCTCACAGAGGGGAATTCTCCTGCCTGCTGTCTCCAGAACAGGCACCTCTGTTGGAAGATTCCATCTGGGGACAACTCTTATATTGGCTTTCCCCCCCACTTGCTTTCTCAGTGACAATGGTCACTAGTACAAATAGAGGGGTGAATCTCCCCAGTGGACAACGTGAAAGAAAGTCTAACATTTTGCCACTCTATCCAAAAAAAAAAAGTTTGCCTAGAGATACACTTTAATGATCTCCAAGTGACCTATAAAAGCAATGCCTTTGGATGTTATGAGTGGATGGAGGAGGAGAATCAACAGGAGCGATGAATTTTTAAGCCAATAATAGCAGGAGGACGGTACATGCTTGGTACCCAACTGAAGTCAACAGACAGAAAACTGAGATCTCTTTTAGCTCTAACAAAGAAGGATCAGCCTGTCACTTACCAGTACCGGATTACCTGCCTTTGATTGAACTTTTTATTCTAACTCATGTCAGCTTGAACTAACGTTTGGTGCCAAAATCAAGATAGTTAAATAGTATTTTTTTTATAAAGCCGGACAATAAAAAACACCAGTAGGTTGTACATAACATCATCATTTAGGACTTGACATTTTTTTACGATAGATATTGTAAGTAATATTATATTACCTGAGTAATCTGCAATATTTTTATAGCTCCTGGAAATATTTTCTTGATAGCAGGTCACAGAGTTCTAGTTACAAGCCAAGATTAACTTATTTTTCACCTGCACAACAACAGAGATCGACTCCAGAATGTCTCTCTCTCTACCTTATGGAGGGCCATTGGAGGGTGCAATATCCTGGTGGTTTTATTAATCAAAAAGATTAAGGAGAAGTTCATTAATATTTTTTGCCTCACAAGTGTCGTTGGATAATGTAATATCTTAGAGGGGATTTTAATCAGAAAGGTAAACTAAAGTTCAGGAACAAAGTGTTTTTTACTTTGTGAAGTGGACCATGTGGCACGGTAGACTGTAGTAATAAATTGGAGGTTTGGATCATTCCTAATAGCACATGATGTGAATTTACTGGTCATCATGTTAGACTTTTCTGCCAATACGTAGAAATTTCCAAATGGTTCTATCAGGCTGGATATTTACAGAAGATGTTGGTCAGTGCGAGTGTTAACAACCTGCTAAACTCTCTGCAAAAGTTTAAATCCCAACTGAATAGAATGGTATACTTGCAGGTAATAGGTGGCTTGATTACTTGACAGTCACTGGGGTGCTCCTTGTAGCTTTCCATGGTTGTCAGCAGCTTGTAACTGCTTAAAGTGACATTAAACTCCGAAGTTTTATCTTAAAAATGCATTCACTTACCTTAACCATTAACAAAAATGTATGTATCACTCGGCTGTAGACCCTCAAATCATCTCTGAATTGGTGCTGACACTGTCCTTTCTTCCTACTTTTGATCCCCATGGTCCCTGTGTGTTTTGTAAAGAAGCCACCACTCCAAGCTCACTCATGTGATAGACTACAATCTCAATACAAATCAGTAAAATAAACATGAGATTGTAGTCCATCACTGGAGCAAGCTTGGAGCGGTGGCTACTTATATTCCCCATGGTCCCTGTGTGAGTTGTAGATTAACCACCATTCCAAGTTCACTCCCGTGACGGACTATAATCTCACTTCAAATTAGTATTACTATCTTAGATAAGTAAACATGAGATTGTTGTCCATCATGGATACAAGCTTGGAGCTGTGGCAACTTTACAATATGATACACAAACAAGATATATTTTTGTTAATAGTAAAAGGTACTTGAATGCATTTTTAAGGTTTAACTCCTGAGTTTAGTGTCACTTTAAGCTTACCCAGCTGTCAACATTCAAAATAATGGGAGTAGTTTGTAAGTGGTTAGTATGCAGTTTTTAAAAGTTTGGAAAGTCGTTCACTGCTGTTTCATTATTTCTTGTTTTCTAAGCCTTTGTCAGCATTTGAAAGGACTATTGGGCATAATATAGAGCCTTACTAAATGCTTAATATTGCTTGGAGACTAAATTTGTATTTCTAAGGACAGCTTAGTAGGTTTGTTATTGCTGAAGGGGTGTACTAGGCTGAAAGAGGTTTAGTATACAGTCTGTCCCTGTATAGGACATCCTAATAAGGTGATTTAAAAAAAAATATATTATATAAAACTCAGATTAAAGAGAACTTGTCAGACCAGCTGTTACCTGCCCCATCTTGCCCAGTTGTGAAGCATTGTGTAGTGTGTTGTACCTGCCTGAGAACTTGTACATTTCCAGGATGGTTACCAACCGTCTGACAGGTTTCGTATTAGGAAAATTGATAGGACTTTACAAAATAGCAAGTATGTAACATGGTAACATTGGCAGCTCACCAAATAATCTGATGTCTTGCCCTAACTTTAGAGAGCCATACAGTGCTCAAATTTAAGCTGTGGATGACCCTACCAGCACCACCCAGCACAACAAAAGTTGTCAGCCAAACAGTGACTGCAGGTGCATTCATTGTTCGTTTTATTCTAACAGTGGCAGGTGCCAGCTGTCTGAATACAATAGGCAGGGGAGATTTTGTTAGATTTTATTTGTTCATCCTGCAGGCTGAACATACTGTTGCAACAAAGGAAAAATAAAAAGGCTTATTGGAAATCCCTGTGTATGTGTTATTGTCCATTGTATAACGCTTTTATCTCATTGAACCTTTGTCCTATACCTGCTTTACCTATTTCTATCTTTATCTTCTGTACTCTGTGTTCTCCATCTCATAGATATTGTCATGTCTTTATTTATCTGAAGATTTCATGAAGGGATTAGGTTTATTGCATTAGAGTTTTGTGCCGTTTACTTTTATTACAGTTATTTGTACCATTTACTGCTCAAGTCATGGCATTTCTAATGTTCTGACTGGTTGCAATACTACGGGATGGCTAATTCAGTGATGCTGATGTGTAAAAAAAAAAACAAAATAGAAAAATGGAGGTGTCGTCAATAGCAACACATTTGTGTGCCTATATTTGTAATGTGTTAGGAAAACTGCAACTGTAATAAGATTGATGGAAAAAAAAAACGGTTTATGTTTTATCCTGTTGCTGTTGCAGGTCAACTGCTGAAATAAAATTGTTCATTTGTTCATTCTAGGGATGCACCGATACCGATATTAGTATTGGTATAGGTGCTAACACCGAGTATTTGGGTGAGTACTAGTACTCGCCCAAATGCTCTGATACTTACCCCCGATACTGGAACTTTCAGTCAGAGTGAGATTTCCTCTGACCGGCAGTGCCGCGAGGGGCTCTGGAGCTGGCTTCCCCGCCAATTAGTAAGTCGTGTGGCGGGTAATGACTCACCGCCCAGCTTCCTGATTGACCGGTTAAGCCTGATCCATGCTGATTGGCTGGGAGCTGGGAAGCATGGAGGTGGCCAAACAGCATGGAGCCAGCTTCCCGGGTGGGGGGTAAAGACCCACCTACTGGCTTCCTGGAGGTGGGTCTTTACCAGAAAGCCGGCTCCATGCTGATTGGCTGGGAAACTGGCTTTCCGGCCAATCAGCGTGGAGCCACCCAAGCAGCGTGGAGCTAGCTTCCCGGGCAATCAACAAGCCGGGCAGCGGGTAATGACATGGTGCCCGGCTTCCATGCTAGTGGAAGTACTGGTACTTGGTATCGGCGAGTCTCAAAAGATAAATATCGGTACACGTACTCAATATCGAAAAACCGGTATCGGTGCATCCCTGTCACAGCCGCTGGTTCCAAGTAGCTTGGTCAGGATCGCAACTGCGGATTCAAGGGATCGAGGTGTGACTAATGGGCGGCACTCAGTCAATGAACCCCAGGCGTCACTCTCTTGCAAAGACAGAGAGTTTGGGGTTCTTGCATCATTTGCCGGTTTTAACTAAAGAACACAAAAAAGGTAGCGTGAGTGGTACTCGGCCGTAACCCCAGGGAAGCCAGATGGTTCCTAAGTATATGGAGTGTACGTAGTTACAATGAGCAATCAGTCACCCCAATATAACTTCACAGATGTATATATATACGGTTGATATTTAGCACGGGTTATGAATCTCACAGTCCCTCTAGGTTAAGCGGGCTAGATACAACGTATGCAGATCTCAAGGCAGTATAACATAGGCAGTCCATAAGTTATGCACAACTCCCAATCTAGTAGAGGACGACCTCTAAGTCCCATATGATGGCTCAGAGAGCACTGAGAAGTACTTGCGCTTTTATGCACTGGTCTGCAGGGTGCTGGGCTCGTCCTCTTGGAGTAAGTGGAGGCAGGCTTCCTTGGAGCAAAAGGTCCTGGGGTTTGTTTGGGCTTGCGAACCCAATAGTGAACACCCTGCAGCGTTCACAGACAGTTTAAATAGGCCGCGGCCGTGACGTCATGCGGCCGCGGCGCACTTCCGCGTTCCAGCGTGGAGCGCATAGTACCTCCCCTAATGGGGGAGGGAACCCTCGGCGGCTTCCCTGTCTGGTGTGTCCCACGCTGGAACGCACACGGGACGTGGCACGGAGCCGAGGTACGTTACAATCCCTAGTTCATTCAAATATCATGAATATGACACTTTACCTAAGGAGTGTACAAGTAAATGTATTTAATTGAGTCTACTGTATCATGATATGGGTACTAATAAACACCATATAGGTATCAATGAACAGCTCGATAGAAGCAGGCAATGCCCCTGATTTTAAGCATAATTCACAATTATTGGATCCCCTCTGCTCTTCCCAAGACCTCCTGCTCCCTATCTCCCTTGTCAACTCCTCCCATGTTCGCCTCCAGGACTTTTCTAGGGTCTCTGCTATCCTTTGGAACTCCCTACTCCAATCTGTCCATCCATCTCCTACTCTGACTGCCTACTCTACCTGAAGCCTATTTCACCTCAACCTAACCACTGAACTATCACTTTCTCTAACAATTAATCCCCACTGAGCTACCACCTCTTATATGACTTGCCCCTCCCTTTTAGATTGTAAGCTCTCACGGGCAGGGCCCTCCTTACCAGTGGCGTCACGAGGGGGGTGCGGCCCGCCCCGGGTGACACCATTGGAGGGGTGGCATCAAAATGACTGGCAGTCATTTTGATGTCACCCCCCTCTGAAAAGTCGGGCGCTCGGTCATGGACCGAACGCCCGACAGTATCAGGAGAGAGAGGAGGGGACCCCGCGGCATACCTTATCCCACCGTGTGACTGTCACCTCCTCTCTCTGCCGGCGTCCATCACCAAGATGGCCGCCGGCAGGTATCAAAAGATCGCTGCGCGTGCGCTACATACGCACATCATTTTAAAGTTGAATCCACTGTAGTTCAATGTAGTGCTGTTTGACTCTTAAAAACGGGAACCTATTGGAACCACGGAAACCATTGGAACCATTAAAACATTTACCACCTGTTTGTAAAAGCTTAATGTAGCTGTTGTTATGGCTCTAGCTTTTTACTTGCATATACACAGTCGAAAATTGTCTGTAAGTATTACATGGGTCCAACACTTGTCATCTATACGGCATACATATTCTAAGATTTGAAATCTGGAAAAAAAAACATTCCATACATACAATACCAGTCCCCCCGAGGTTGGCATTGCCCTAACAAAAGGAATCACAATGACCTGGCTGGATTTTAAGATAGGGAAAAAAATAACTACTAGGCTGGTGCAAAGCAATACTAGACTTTCACACATTTCAAGTGCCTAAAGGAGTTATGATACACCTTGAGATAGAGGGTTTATGTTCATGGTAAGAGCAGCTAAGATGACCATGTGAACTAGGCATTGCATTCAATTCAAATAACTTCAAAGTTACAATTGTTAAAATACGCTTCAGCCCTGTGTTGACTCCTGACTCCTTACCCTTGATCTGCAATTTAATAAAATTTGTTAAAAAATCCAGCAGGATTATCTTTCTTATTTCATTTCCCTTGCTGATCTGCTATACACATGCATAGACATAATATATGGCTGGGCTAGCTATGGCCATAATAAAGTGTGGTTTCTACAATCACTTATATGCTTGAGGCCCTTATCATACCAATTAAATAAAGCTTATAAGAGGTTTTTTTGGTTGACTTTGGGTAGGGTTAGAACCAACTGTGGTCCCAGTGGAACAATTTCCAATTTCCCCTTGTATAATGTCCTGGTAACAACAGGAAGACAAACATCCCAAATGCTGATGAAGTCAGCAATAAGAATTTGACAGAGGTTCTAACCTATCCCTAGTCTCTAAATTAATTTTTTTAGCCAGAGCTGGGCCCTTATCAAATGCTGGAAATAATCACTGATTTTCATGGAAGTTGTCATTTAATATGTAATTTAACATGTGACCTTTACACAGTATGCCTTATAGGGAAAAACAATATTACTTAAAGCTTTAAAGTGACCAGCATCTCCTTTGTTAATGATTTTCTACCTTGAGGAATGAGCGAAGCTAAACTAAATCACACGTTTACAAGTGTCTCTCAGCAAGGTGACACCACTTAAGCTGCTGGCCACCTACAAAATTTGTTTTATTCAAGGTTTTCCAGACTGGATTGTGAATTTGTGACATCAAAGTTAATGACGTTCTGTCCTCTGGCTTTTAAACTGGAATTTAGCAGAAAAGTAACATTATTTTACTCAGCTTTGCCTGAGGAGCTTATATTCGATGGCTGGGTGCTACACGTTTACTGCATACCAGGATGAGACAGGTATGTTATGCATACACCATGTGTACTTTCTGATATATTTTATCTGTGCTATGCTTCTTTATCACTCATGGATTGGGTTTTTTTTTTACAAGTTTTGTTTCTTTTTTTATGACTGTCTAATTCTTTTTTTATGACATAACTAATAATATTAATATGTTGTATTTTATGATTTAATAGAGCTTTTGTTTTGGATATATTTTATGTCATACCTTCTGTTTTGTTGTATGGTATCACTTGAATATATATATCTATAGATATATAGATAGATATATATATATATATCTATCTATATATCTATAGATATATAGATATATAAATATTATTGCACAGCATTTGACTAGTGCACTATCTTTTACCAGTAGAAACACCAGCACCTGCAATTGTCCCCCATCTGTTTAATTGTAGGACATACTTCTGAACCTACCACAAGCCATTTGGAAAGATAAGAGTCTCAGGGACAGGGTTGTAACATACAAATCAACAGGACACCAACATAAACATAAAACTTCTGATTTTTGTCACTTATGATTGCCCAATGCTACCCATAAAACGAGCAAATAATCAAATATGTCACAGTATGAAATAAAAAAAAAAGTAATAAACAATATTTGTGTTTCAACTGCCATTGTAAGTAGTAAAAAAAAAAGTAAAAAAAAAAATATATTTTATAAGCATATTGAAATCCTGGACATTTTCTACTACGCTGGAAATATAGTCAACCTGCTGGACACTTTTAATTCCCATTCCGGTATTCATGTTTTGCACTTGGCTGTGTCAATAGTGGATCCCTATAGTTGTCAATTCTCTCAAATTCTTGATGGCCCTGGATACAACCCTGGGAAAATGCCCCCTTGGTTCTAGCACTGCTTGCTCTACTTTACAACTTCCCTCCACATACAATGGAGCACAAAAGAGAATTGTTAAACAGATAAGCCACAAAACCATATACTAAGGCTTTAAAAGTGCTTAGGCAGTTGGTATATATTAAAACAACGTATGTTTTATTTTATCCAGTTAAAATCATTAAATACAACTATATACATCACAAAGCAAAACAATAGAATTACAGTGCATCTTCATATTAACAAACGTTTTAGACAAACTATTAGCAGTTATTGCCGATACATAAGGCTTACTGTGCAGCCTTTACGCCTTTACATAGTTCCGTATCCATATCAACAAGATACAACACCAATGCAATTAACAACAATAATGGTTTATATTGAAGTCTCAACGCGTTTAACCCCACAAGGGCTTTTTCAGGAGGAAGACACTTGATTTGGCAAAGATGAGACCTGAGGCAGTTGTATTTCTGCACACAGTGGTGTCAGTCTAACACTGTGAATATGGTTATAGGAGGGGAAAACACAGTGCTGCTGCTCATTTTATATCAAGAGAACAGACTGGGGTGGGTCTTTGACCAAGCTGTACTGCTTAACTGCACTGGAGGTCAGAAATTTGGCAAAGCTGTCTGACATTGGTGAATGGTTCACAAAACTGGCTGAACAAATATAAAATCTCTTGGCAGGTAAAACAGGTCACAAATAAGTATTTCAACTTTGTATTTAGCTGTTGGCCTGGAGTTCAGCTTTAATGTTAATCACATAACTAGTACCCTAGCTACATTGCTACTGTTAGGTTAGACTGGTGTTACTTAATGACTAAATGGCTCAGATTTATATGGCAGTGTGCAAACTGTACATCACACATGTCACATGTTTATGGGACACATAGACAAAAAAAAGAAGAGAAGTGTTTAACCTGTAAGTAATAAACGGCTAACCTTTGTGCTACTGTCAGCAGTTGTTTCACTGAATGTCACTATTCCGCACATATGCATTAAGATGGCATTACTGTACACACAGCGAAACAGCCAACTTAGCCTTGTCAGCCATCCTTGTACAGTTTTTGTGGGGCTTGCTTTAGGCCTCAGTCACACCAGGCACAGTGTGCTCCAGCCCGATTCTGGCCAGAACGCACTTTATCGCATTGCGGCCGGCTCAGTATGTTGTGGGGCAGGAGGGGGCGTGACGTTCCATTGAACTGAATGGCACCGTAGCCACGCCCTCTGGCCGCAATGCGATTGGCCGCACGGGAACTCAAGGCACATTATGCCTCCAGTCCAGGTCTGAACAAAATGCTGCAACCACTTTGGATTGCAGTTGCCATGGTGCTGCACATGTGATCAGCTATGACACCAGCAATGTGTGGGCTTAAATGTTCAGTTGGGAGCTGAAATAAGTACACTGGCATCCATTACAGTGGGCATGCCTTGAAAGTAACTGTTTTGGGAGATTAAAATGTGTACCCATGAGGCTTCTTAAAGGTGACCTTTCAAAAGGGTTGTTGTCCTAGTAGAGTGGTACACAAAAATGCGGCAGACCTGATAGCTAAAAAAGTAATGTCCTTTGTCCAGGCGCCAGGCCATATCCAAGGATGTCTGGGAATGTCCCTAAACTATCTCATAGCGACAGGAACCTGCCCCTAATGCTAGGCCTATCTTAACCTTACCAATGGGTACCTGTCCCTCTCTGAAACTTTCCAACTTTGTGGGCACTCAGAAGTGATGCAGCATGGGCTATATGAAACCCGCTGTGTCAAAGATGGTTGCCCAAATATCGAGAGAACTAGAATCCAGGACAAAGATTCTATGTCAGGCTTCCCTAGCACCAGTAGTAAGCATCCACGGTCATCAGTGGTGACATATTGTTGCTTTACTCTCTTGACCTGTCAATCCTGTAACAAGTACAGGTGAGGCACTGGATTCATATATTCAGAAGATCCGTCGGAACATGATAAAACACAATGGCTGTGGTGAGGCTGTTCTCAACAAAAATGGGATGTCCCACTTGCACGGGAATACAGGATTGAAGATATGCACATATATACAGTCAAATGAGAGTACTAAACAAGACAAAATAAGAGTCCAAAAATGTTTAATAAAGAAACAGGTTCATGAACAACAGCAAAGAACAGCCAATGCATATCACTGTTATTAAACCCTACACAGCAATTAATTAACCCCTGGTGATTTGTGCAAGTTTTTGAGTCTATAATACTACCCATCATGTTTAAACCCTGAAGGGGGATGCTTAAAAACCCCAAAACGCATTGGCTGTGCTTTGCTATCGTTTATGAACCCAATCCATTATTAAATGTTTTTGGACTCTCATACTGTCTTGTTTGGTGTTCTCATTGGACTTTAAATGTGCATTGACCTGTTAATCTAACAGACTGGCATCATCAACACCTGCCTACATACTACAAATCTGCAGGTCATATTGGGATTAGGTCATTGAAATATTCATAGAAAATACCCTCCTGACTTTTGTGACTTTTTTGTTAACCTTATAGTACGCCATAGAAGAATTTGAATCATGGCCAACAAACTGGCAAACACAGTAACCCTGTGCAATGAATGCATGTTTTATGTGACACCAGCTGTTGTTACCAGAATGATGACATCAAGTCCTCCTCTTTTTCAAATGTTGGAAGGTTTATTCTCATATTTGTATTCAAACACAAACATTTGTACAGTTTTTATCTTTCCAATAAGATGAAGTCAGACATTATTTTATGTATTTCGGCTCTTAAAATTTATAACAGGATATTAATGTACATGCAGCTGGCAGGTTTTTTCTAGTTGAACTGGTTCAGAAAATTAAAAAAGAATAAGTCATGAAGTAAAGCAAGCATATTAACCTCGTATGTACATTTATACTTCTGCTAACAACTGGTTGTTATAGTATATCTTCTTTCAGTGTAGACACATTGCATCCGAATACAGCTAGTTATTTTTATTGTATCATTACTACTTCTGAAGTTTCCTTATGAAGATGCTTATATTACCTGGCTGTCATGCTTACCCTTTTGCTTGTCTCAGCTCAGTGACTCAGTATGTACAGAAGGTAGCATGTCAGCATATTTGTTAGCCAACTAGCATTTTTAGAAGGTGGTCAGCAATGGCAGCCCCCAAATCACTATCATCATGAGTTAACTTTAATTTTTTGTAAAGAATAACAATCTCAGTTGTCCCTCCAGCTCTCATTGTTAGAGACTGGCACAACTGTATTGCCTTGGTATATAGCTTTTCTACCTTGGTATAAAGAGTGGTGGCAGTAGAGTATTGCTTCCTGAAAGTGAATTCTTAAATACTAAAGGGAGATGTAGTACACCAACTGTGGCTTTGGTGTACCAGCAGGGGGTGGGGAGGAACAATAGAGCCCATCCGGGGAGAGGGGGGAGGGGCAGTGCTCTGTGGAGGGGGGAGGAAACAATAGTGCCCAGTGGATGCGTAGGGGAAAAATAGTGTCCAGTGAAGGGGTTGGAAGGAACAATAGTACCCATTGGAGGGGTGGGGGAACAATAGTGCCCAGTAAAGGAGTGGGGGAACAATAGTGCCCAGTAAAGGAGTGGGGGAACAATAGTGTCCAGTAAAGGGGTTAGAAGTAACAATAGTGCCCAGCAGGGGAAGGGGGTAAGGAGGGAATAGTACCCATTGGAGGGGTGGGGGAACAACAGTGCCCAGTGAAGGGATGGAGAGGAACTATAGTGACCAATCAGACACCTTGTGTAGTGTCTATGTCTTACGTCGCCGCTCCCCTCCTCCTGCCGGCATTATACTGCTCCCTACACCAAACCGAATCTACAGAGAGCTGCAGCACATCCCAGGATGGCTAGGCCCACTGAATCTGGGACCGTTGGCAATATGATGCACCGAAAAGACCGGTGTGAATCCAGCCTAACAATTGGTGCTAGCAGGGTGTCTTGCTAACTAATGTCTGTATGTTTTTATAGCATAGTAACTTTAATTTTTTTTTTATTATTGAAATCACATATAACCCATCACTGAATGGCATTTGATATTTCAAGCACAGTGTATAATAAACAATTGCCATTTAAAAAAAAAAATGTAATACTTGTTTTTACCGTTTTTCATTCTTTGTTGCACCTTAGTGATACAAATCTCCTGCAGCCTCTTTGCATCTACTTCCCATCTACATGCACTCCAGCAATGGCTACATGTCATTTCTCAGGGCTGGTTTCTGGATGGTGACAACAGCAGTTCACGTCTGAGTTTTAGGCTTTGGGGTCATCATCATGGAAGTTTATGGAAACTATGGCTTCTATGGAGAGGAGCCTGGGACTCAATGAGACAGTATAACAATACAAGTTATGTGAGAAGGGACTAAAGGAATCAAGTGATGGAATGAGACATGTGAATATCCTTTAAAAAAAAATAATAATCCTAACCCTTGCAGTTGGCCTACCCCCACACTGCAAGTTGGCCTACCCCCACACAGCAAGTTGGCCTACCCCCATACTGCAAGTTGGCCTACCCCCATACTGCAAGTTGGCCTACCCCCACACTGCAAGGGTTAAGTGCTCGTTTTTGCCTAGGGTGTAAAATAACGCGTTATATTCACCCAAACCTCTTAGCCGGCTGGCAGTTAGGCAGCTCCCTCCAGCCTGTCTCCTCAACTGCAGTAATGGAATGGCCCTATACACAATGTATTGAACGTGATAAATCACAGGAGCTTAGACAGCTGCAGTAGACGGAGAGCGAGGCGAAAGGGACCGGTCTAAGAGCAAGCGCGCTCAGGGCATCAGGTGAGCATAACATTTTTATTTTTCTCCCTAGACCAAAACAAACACTTAACCCTTGCAGTGCGAGGGGAGCCCCACTGCAAGGGTTAAAAATAATTTTTTTCACCGAAATTCCTATTTCTTATAGGAAGGATTTACTGTGCTACGCGCTAAAAACGGCTTATGAAATTACTGTAAAATAGTACTAGACAGTTTTTTACAACTCCTGGTTAATAATTTTCTAATTCTAGTAATGTAAACAATTACTGTGGTGCCGCACTGCCACGCCCCCTCCCGTCCCAGAGGGGGAACGTTAGTGAGCAATTGCTGTGCGTTCCAGCAGCTGCTGATTTGGTGTGAATAAGCCCTTAGAGGGTATATATAATTATTTTTAACAACTTCTTTAATAAACAAAACATTAATACAATTCATTTATCTTAGCCTGGAACATGTGTAGCATGATTTCTACAGCTCAAGTATTTGTTATTTATTACAATAAATGGGCATGTAGACTGCCCTGTCTTACATCTCTACAGCGGCGTGCAGCTTTGGGAGAGGCAGGGAGATGACATCACTTCATATCCCAGTTCTCTTCTTATTGGCGGCCCTACAAGAGCCTGTGCTGGCGTGCACCCAAAGATGGAGGGGCGCAGCCAGTGCTGCTAAAGGAACCAAGGCATTTGGTTTGCCTTGGCATGCGTCCTGATATGAAACGGCGCAGCCACGCAGGCCGAACACAGAAGCTGCCAAGCTTCCGAAACAGCCTGCGTGTCTTCCCGGCGGAATGACGATCTCCCCCTGGACCCCCGCGGCCGGCCGGCCGATTGACTGCTATATGTTGTTTAGGGCGGCTGGGCCTATTTTAACTGCTTGAAGACCAGATGTTTAGACCCCCTTCCCATCCAGGCCATTTTTCAGTATTCAGTGCTGCGGTACTTTGATTGACATTTTATCCGTGCTGCAACACTGTACTGAAATGAATTTTATACAATTTTTTGGGGACAGATAGAGCTTTATTTTGGTGGTGTTTAATCACCACTGCGGTTTTTATTTTTTTACTATATTTCGGGAAAATTACAGAAATTTTTTTTTTTACATTGTGTTAGGAAACATTTATTATCACCCAATTTTTTGGTAAAACATAAAAGACAAGGTCACGTCGGGTAAATAGACACCAAACATGTCAAGCTTAAAAATTGTGCGCACTCGCAAAATGGCAAAAAAAAACCATACCCAAAATTGACCATAGGCGACGCTTTAAAAACGTTTACAGCTCATCAGTTTAGTGTTATCAGTGATTGATGGCCCTAGAATTATTGCTCACACTGCGATGTTTGCGGCGATATGTAACATGTGCGGCGTAATGGGCGCAATCGTCGTTTTCGCAGGTATGCGCAAGAGACGCATGTTTGCATGAGATCAGCGGAGAGGGAACCGGAGGGAGGTCTTGTACCGACCTCCGTCTGATCCCCTGTGACAGAGGCACTATGCTGGTCCCGGGCTCAGCGTGACAACAGGAGGGGGGGCACAGGCCGACCGCCCATGCAAGCTATCCGCCGGCTCTATCGCCGGCGGATCGCTTGTACGTTAACCGGCATCGCTGCCTGTTTTTAAATTGACTGGATTTCCTGCTCGCGCGCCACGCGCAAGTGGGCGTGGCTTATCTAGAACGCTTCCGGCCGGCCGTTTTCTTTACAACGGCCGGCCGGGAGGTAGTAAAGGTAGGGGCCTGCAGCTCCCCGGCCTTAACACCCGAACGGGCCGGGCCAAGGACCCTGGCGGGTCCGGATGTGGCCCGCGGGCCGTAGTTTGAGGACCCCTGCATTAGATAGACAACAGGTAGCCCCACTGCAAGGGACAAAAGGTTTTTAAGTGATTTTAGATGCTAAATAAATCATGGATTCTGCTTCTTGATGTTTAAAAGTTTCAGTTTCCTGCAGAATCAGCTGGCCAAGCTGAGATAATCGGAGCTGTTCTGAAACATGATGACTGTAAGTGTTTTGGCAAAAATGTTAAGAAATACTTTGCTGGGCAATGTATATTTGTTTGATCTGGATTCATTATTGAATGAATTAGTACCACTTTAATAACTACCTCCAGCTCCAAAACTGTAATGGAGCTGGAGGAATAGTCTGCAGAAGCCTGTTCATTAAACCAGCCGGTCACTGATCACGGTTGCAATGCTTTGCAGGCTCCAATAAAAAAAAATCAATAAATGCATTTTTTTTCATTTTGCTATATGGGTGCATTTATTCATTGTTTGCAAAAAGCGGACTATCCCTATAAAGCATATATGAGATTTTAGTGACTGGGTTTAGATCTGCTTTAACTGAAACTCAGCAATCCTTTTTTATCTGTATGAATCACTGACTTTTCTTCAAATTCCCCTTAAAAATCCCACTCCAAGGGCTTGCTGAGTGTTATTTACATAGGGACTTTGGAGTAGCTATGTTGTGTGAAGGGGAGCCATAAAGTAGGCTGAGATTGCTACATGCTGCTCTGTCCTAGGAGATAGGTGCACATGGGAAGGATACTCCTCCTTTATTCCTCCTATCTCCGCCTGCTGCAAGTGTTTCCCTGGAGGGATAACAAGCTTCTTCATTATCCCATGGCAGAATGACGTTCCTGCGGGAGTCCATTAGGGGAATCCTTTAGATTCCAACAGCCTTCTGCATTCCACCGCTTGGAGAGAAGAGATCAACATGAAAGTGCAGCTGAAGGTACAGTATAGTGGAACTTGTCATTTGTCATGCTCACACACTCCTAACATGTTCCTATATTTCACAGACTATGTTTATAAATAGCAGAAACCAAGCTTGGGCAAACTATCCACCTGCTGTGGAACTACAAGACCCAGCATGTCCTGCAGATGACTTTTGTTATCCTGAGCCTTGCAGTTCCATATCCGCTTCAAATCAACAAGTGTATTGCCTTTTAGAAGCAATCTGACAATAATACAAAGTTTACAAACTTAATTATTAAACAAGCAACTGTAAGATCTTTGCTTGGAAGAAGCATG
Organism: Nanorana parkeri; assembly: GCF_000935625.1. Classification (NCBI taxonomy): domain Eukaryota; kingdom Metazoa; phylum Chordata; class Amphibia; order Anura; family Dicroglossidae; genus Nanorana; species Nanorana parkeri. The sequence goes on from NW_017307225.1 coordinate 204,179, forward strand.
TAGCTGCATTGAATATGGGTCAATGCACCCGATTTGATTTTACAGAAAAAAAAGAATTGATCAGGTAAGTATGTATTGTACTGATTCACAGCAGTGGGAAGAACAATTCTAAAGCAATGCTGATATGCAATCCGTTTTGCATTATGACACAGTTAGCATGTTAGTATTATTTTGCACTGTCTTTAGCTGTACGTTAGCAGCGTGTAATGTTATTCTTGCTTTACATCGATCTGTTATAATACAGTGTTACATAGCTAAATGTCCATCAAATACAGTCATATTCATACTATACGTCATGCTTTATTTGTAACACTATATGGATAGTCTCATGTGCATGACTTTGAAATGGCTATGCCAGTAAATATAATCGTGTAAAAAAAGTAATATGTTGACGACTGCAATCATGGCCTTCTAAGGTCAAATACTGAAAGGATGTGGGTTGATCGTGCATAGCAAAGCATGTATACAAGCCCATTTTGTGCTCGGAGAGATAGAACTTCATCCTTCAGCTTAGTGCAGCTTGCTGGGTTTCCATGGTAACCATAGTGCTATGATAAATGATTAAGACTCTAGTAGATTTCAAATGTTAGTTATTAAAGCAGAACGGGAGTAACTCATATACCTGATGATTGCTGCTGTAACAGCCATCTTCCTATTAAATTGGCTGTAGACACATTTTTTGGGGCCAGCATGATGTTACAGTTTTCCTGCAACAGTTTAAGGTAGATTCTGCTGTTAGATCATTGTTTGGGATTGAACAAATTTCAGGAGCCAGGTAGCTGATGCTCAAAATTTAGAGTCGCTGTCAATGGTGGCCCCTGAATTACATAAACTGGCTCCTGAATTCCAAATTGAAGTGGATCTTTACCCCCTTTGCCCTCATTCACACTATAATCGGCCCGCACATACAGCTCTGTGCTGCGTGCAGGGCCGTACCAAGCAGCTCCCGGGAAGGACAGGTGCTGCGTGTGATTAGTACGCAGCCCCGTCCTTCTCTATGGGACTACGTGGCAAGGCGTGCAGGGCGGGTGAGCGTAGGGGGGTATGGCCACATATTCCCATAGAGAAGGACGGGGGCTGCGTACTAATAACACGCAGCACCTGTCCTTCCAGGGAGCTGCTTGGTACGGCCCTGCACTCAGCGCGGAGCTGTACGTGCGGGTCGATTACAGTTTGAATGAGGGCTTTGACTAAAAATCATATCAGCGTGCAGCTCTGCATGTTGATATGAAATCATCTTTTAATACCTAGCCAAACTTATTTTTCTTTTACTTACAATTTATTTTTTTCCATTTCCTGGTCCACTTGGGCACAAATGATGTAATCGTGCCCAAGCATTGCATCCTGGGAAGTTTACATCAGCAGAGCATTGCTGGGAAATCTCATCTGTAATCTCATGAGATTTTAGGGAAAAGGTATTTTCCTCCCCTGAGACGATGTGCATGGTCACATGTCCTTGTCACATGTCACAGTAAAAGTAAAGGGAGATATATTAATCTGCCTTTATTACAAAATGGCCACTGTGAGAAGATTGGGGAGGAAAAGAAAAGTAAGGTATGCAAAGAATAAAAATCTGGCAATTATCTAGAAGTATGTGTTTGTAGATTGTCATTACTAAACATTTCCAAAGGTGCCTCTGTTGTTATTTTGAAGATATGGATAAAGTTCCTCTTTAATATGTCCACCCCTGCGCTAGAGGCAAATCGTCAACTGCAGGCTTGATAAAAATGCTGCCTATGGAATGGCTCTCCCTGTAGCCAAATGCAGTCAGATGCTGCTCAGTCACAGGCCTAAATGTTGATGAATAGCTATGGCTAGCAATGAGAGTGACATCTTACTGCCTCATCTAGAGAGAGAGAGCGGCTTCCATAGGGACTGTCAAGCAGCCTCTTAGTTTCCATTCACACCTAGGCATTTTGTCGCTCAAAGCTAAGCGCGACAAAATGCTGAAGACAAGGAATCCCATTTTCTTGTCTTGAGCATGTCAAATTGCTGAAGACAAGGAATCCCTTTTATATCTATAGCCCCTGTTCACACCTGAGTGTTTTGTTGCAAGCAGAAAAACGCTTGTCAGTGGAAAAAGTACATGAGTTACTTTTTGGCAGATTACAGACATTGTTCCCATAGACTTCAATGAGAAACATGCGTTTCAGGCTCTTTGCGAGTTTTGTCATGCATTTTTGTTGCACTCCTGCCCAATATAAACCCGTGATCCTCGGGTGGGTGTTGCGGTGACTGCGTATAGCGCCGCACATAATCAGAAATGGAGGAAGAAGTTTCCCTACCATTCTGTCTTTATGGTAGTCATAGCATTGCATTGAAAGGTAATGTTTTGGAACCAAATTTGTTCCTTCATCAGGCAAATAAATTGAGACCTGATGAAGGAACCTATTCGGTTCCAAAACATTGCCTTTAAATGCAATATTATGACTATCCAATGTCAATAAAGAAGGAATGGTAAAGTGGAGATTGGTGTGCCGGTGACTTCTTCAATTTCCTTATCACACAAAGTTTCCCATTGATAAAAATGGGACCAAAAAGCACTGTAATCTGCCAAAAAGTAGCTTTTAGTACTTTTTACAGTGAAAGGCATTTTTCTGCTTGCAGCAAAATACTCATAGGCCATAGAAATTAATGGGATTCCTTGTCTTGAGTGTTTTGTTGTGCTCGGCTTTGAGCAACAAAATGCCTAGATGTGAACGGGGACTTAGGGATCCTGTCACTGGTGATTTTGACAAATCACCAGTGGCAGGATCGCTAGTGACAGATTCACCCATCTGACATCAGGCTTAGGGTTTGTTCACACCAGTATTGCACACTACTATGCAGCCACTAATGTGCACTGCTAGGGACGCACTGTGCAATGCGTTACTCTTGGTGCAAAAAATTGAAATTGCCAATATTTTATTCTACTGGACCTCTTCTTTCTGAAAATATATAATTGTTTGGGGGGGTTTAAGAATGTTTTAAATAAAAAAATGCAGATTATATCAAGTGTGTGAAAAATGTACAAGTTGCTCCAGATGCAAAGTGGTTGAAGAAATATGGGGAAATATGCATGTACTGAAAAAAATGTACTGCATATGTTTTTTATGTTTTTTATTTTACCTAGACATATTCTTTAATCCCAAGTAATTTAGTTATGCATGTAGGACTAGCAGTTTTCTCCTAAGCCTGGAAATATTACTGACCTGAAGGTAATGATATTGCATGGAGTTTGTGGCTATCCTCTGACTTTCTATTATTGACTCCTCTTGAAGATTCAAGACATCATGGAGGGAGACAAGTGTGTGAATGATCAAATCTTCTCTGTCAGTTTGCATGATATAATGTTGAGTAGATCTTTAAAATTCACTCTACTTCATACTAGAAAATTTTGGACCCAAAGCTCGCACCTTTTGTGAGTCCAACTTAAAACTGGTAAAACATAAAAATTACGGACCTTGGTATTTTAAAACAACTCTGTTACTGAAACTTGTATACCCAATCACTAAAATCTCATATAAACCTTAACCTATTAATGTAATCCAAAACTCATTTTCAGTCTGCAGCTTTCAATAAAATATAACCTGACGATTCTGCCATGAAGGTCCTTGTTTAGACACATCCTGGTATTGGGTGACATTACTTTGTCCTTGTCTCTCAATTGTGCTCCGCATTCTCAAGCTGTGGGATTCTAATGCAGGCTATAGGTGCCCATTTCCACATATATTAGAGATGGTCCACTGTTGTTGGTATCCAAAGGAGAAGACCTGCAAAGAAAACTGTGAATATTCCCATCCCCTGCTCCCTGTGCTGCTAATTGCTTCTCTGATCAGAAGAAATGATCCAACAATCACCCACATATATTCTGAAACCGACACTTCTCGTAGTGTCAATTCCCTGCGTACCTGCAGCTCATAGTGGTTCTTCCTGCTAACACACAAGTGATTTGGGGGTCTGCAGGAGGAACCATTGAGTGCTCTCGGGGACACAGGAGATTAACACTCTCAAAAGTGTTAGTTTCTGAACAGACCTTGTTGGCTGATTGGTTCAGCAGTGCTAACAGAAGTAGAGGTAAGTGTTTACGGTGTTCTTTGCAGGTAACATTTCTGCTTGTGATTTGGATTTAAGCGCAAGAGTCAATTTAAGTTGTGTTTTGTGAAGAGATACAGGCTAAGGCTCCTGTTCAGTTTTCTCATATTCTGCACCCTTCCTGGAAATGTACCTAGGAATATTAGAAAATCAATATAATGCAAATGGACATAAGATATAGTAATGTTGGGGCACTATGGCAGTAAGACATGGTGGTGAACCAAGTGGTGCTGGTCCGGCTGATGGTAGTTTTGTCTGTGATCTCCCCCCAGCATTAAAGTTGTAAAATTATATCCAGCCAACCATTTTTAATAAAGTGGGGGAGGATTACCCTGTCATGGTTTTAGTACTATCTGGTGCTCTGTTAGAGAGATTTACCCTCACTTCCTGTCTGGCTGATAATGTTTGCCAGGCAAGAAGTGAGGGTAACACTTAAACATAAACACCAAGAACCAGGATAAGACAGCCAGAAGGAAAGGAATATGGTGATGTGGGACTCGGCATCATGGAGCAGGAGAGCACTGGATCACAGCGGGACAACACTGAATTCGCTGGGCATGGAAATATGTGGATAACCCAAGTTCAAACGGTAGGAAGGGTACTATTTGTAGAATTTCCCTCATAGTCTGTTTGATGACAGTGTTGTCCCCGGATAGCAGTACACTTCATAAGATTAGCAATGGCACCAAAACATATCGCACAGACTGACATCCATAAGTAACCCTTGTGAAGGGTGGGTGCATAGATTTACAGTAGAACTGTGTAAAATCCAATCATGAAGAGAAAACCAGTACACCAAGAAGTGGATTCTGAAGAAGGAATTACTATAGTCTCATATCAGCAAAAAGGTTTGTAGAATTCCCAACGTTTCAAGAGCACCCGTCACCTTGAAAAAGAGGGCCATCATGCTCTCGAAACCTTGGTGTAACTTTTTTTGCTGATGTTGGACTTCTGTAAATCCTACTTCAGAACCTACTTCTTGGTGTGCTGGAGGTCTCTTCCTTATTAGTAGTAAACCCCAGACAGGTATTCTAATCCTTTCCCACTATATCCAAAATGTGAGACATTACAAAGAATGAGGACGATTTCAGAAACTAAACTGAGCTTCTCAATGAAGATTATATAAATATAGGAGATGTACTGTAGCTTGAACTTTTTGTTGCTCATGAAGAATTGTTTTATTGACCGGTTTTAAATCAGGAACCCCTTTTGGTTTAAATGTGCAGTATACTGGTCATAGCAATACCCAAATGCAAATGCCATTCCTGCTCTTAAGAGATATAGAGCTGTCAATGAGATCAAGCATATGGAAGATCTTGGGGCTTCACTTGAAGGGACACATAAGTTTTGGCATACATGGTTCTACTGAAATGAGTTCATTTCTATTCCTGAATATAAAGCACCCCTGTGGAATTATATGCATGATGCCTCGGCCTGTGGAATGGGAGAGGGGCCTCTCCTTCACTTTCCCTAGGCCTCCCTTCTTTTCTGGGGTTTTACACATATGAAAATGTTTGCCAGACTTTGAAGGTTCCATATTTTACACTTAAATAGATTCAATCAATTTTATTAATAAAACATTGACACGTGCTTTAGAATGTATCATCAGATTTTGCTATAACCATGTCACCATACATATTGATACATACAGTTAATTTTGCACAAAATTACTAGTATGGGGACAACAATGCATTTCACAGAACCTCCTTTCAGCAGACCCTCAGAACATTTGTTTAAAACTTAATCTTAAAATCTGATTTCATTACAATCTGATTAGCAAAGACAAGAAAAAAGATAGCAGCATGGATCTTCACATTGGTGAATGT
>NW_017307225.1:210114-243051 GCF_000935625.1 Nanorana parkeri
GGGTGGGGTGGGGTGGGGGGGAAGTAGCAAAAATGGACCTTAGCTCTTTATATTTACTTTCTATATTTCTATTTTCATTTCCACCAGCAGTTCTCTATTTCTGTCTCTTGTTTCAATTATTCTAACTTCACATTAACCTCATGGACATATATCTGCCATTGTTCTAATGTGATATGATAGGGACATAGACTATAACCATCAGCCCTCCATGCTCATACAAAAGTCACTACTCCCTGGGGGTATGCACGGGTCCTTCTTCTTCTGCTATTTTTGATGCTCTTAGAGTTCCTTTCCCTTTTCCTTTCCTTTTTTCTTCCTAATTTCTCCTTTTTTTTTTCTTTTTCTTCCTCTCTCCTTTCTTCTTTTACTGTTTGAGGAAGGTTCATATTTTTTTTTTGTTGCTTGCTTTTCTCAGAGACGAGCTTCATTGCCAGGTTATTTGTAAGATGACCTATATAAGCCTCTTTCGTGGCACTTGAACCTTTTTTGTTTGTTAATGTGATGTAGATTTGAAATGGTCCAGTTATGCTCCTATTGAGTGAATTCTAACTGTAAAATTGCTTCTACATGAATGATACAGGGGTGACAGAGATGAATTGATACTCTACTTACCAAGCTTCTCAAGCTCCTGATTTTCTTGGCTTAGACATGTCTCTGTCACTCTGAGTTACTGACTTGCATAATTAGGCTGAGTTGTTGTACCAAAGTATTATACCTCATTTATATCTGGTTTTGTTATTTTTCATTACCTATGCTATGTATTTTTCTTATTTGTATGCATAAATTAATAATGAATGGATAAAAAAGCGATATAATGCAGCCTCTTCCTCTGGAATTTTGGATGCCTTTTCTGAACATACACTTATGAGATTTGAAATTAAAATTTCTAAAACTGCATAAAGGTAAATCGGATATGATTAAGTTAGAGAAGTGACTGAAGCAAATCATAATGGGGGACATTTATCATGCTCACATAATTGGCCACTAATCAGGCCACCTCCTTCAGTTAAGTCTCTGTGACAGGTTTACAGTCCTGTGTATTCCAGGGCAGCCAAGTGCATCAATTTGCAAAGTTCTGAAACAGATTTATTACTAAAGATGCAACAGATTTTCACTCTAAACAGCTCAATAGTTAAGAAGTGATCAGGGCAAGGCTTTATTCTGTAGCAGAGCTACTTTAGATTAGGTGTGGGGGTAATTTATGACTCAAGCTGTAACCTTGTAATACATCTAGACCAGTAGATCGCGATGTCCTCTCCTCCCGCCCGTGGTGCTTCTCTGGATCCCCGCTGCTCTCCTCATCTGTATGCAGCGGGGATCCGAGAAGAAGTGAAGGAACCGGCGGCAGGGGAGGGCGGAGGACGGAGCCGCTGTCACAGAATCTCTGGATAAAATAGGGGATCCGAGAAGAAGTGAAGGAGGAGGGAGACGCTGTCACAGAACTAAGGTCGAGCGGTGAGGAGAGAGAGAGAGAGAGACGCTCTGCCAGGTTCTGACAGCCGGCGCCTCTCTCTCCCCTCACCACTCGGCCTTAGTTCTGTGACAGCGGCTCCGTCCTCCGCTCCATCCCCCCCCCATGCGGCTGAAGTGCTTCTTTCACTTCTCCTCTGATCCCCTGCTGCCTCTGCCCGGGAGAGCAGGGGGATCCAAAGGAGAAGCTGAGCCCCCGTGTGCGTGGCCGAGCGGCAGAGGATCGGTACATATCAGTGATATGTACCAATCATCTGTGCAGGACAAACACTGGAGCGATCAGCTGATCACTCCAGTGTTTGTAAATAACTGGGGTACACATAGTACTATGTGTCCCCAATTAGGAATGAACAGGATGTGATTTATATCACTTCCTGTTCATTCATGAGTTTCTCAATGGGGAGAAGCACTCTGAACAGAAGTTCCTCCCCAATCAGAAACTGGATGATAGTAAAATATTTTCTGAATGAAGGGGAAGCCTCTGTGCTTTCCATTCATTTAGAACAGAGGCTGCAGAAAAAGAGATTGAGGACTTTGTGGCCTCAATTTCGTTTTCTATTTTAAAAGGGAAATATCAGGGGGCTGTTTAGATCCCTAATATTTCCCTGAAGCCACCCCCAAGAGTAAAAAAATTTAAATAAAAAAATAAACAATTATATAAAATGAAAAAGAAGTAATAAAAATAAAATAAAAAATAGTAAAACATGAAAAAAATCCTGGAGGCAGGGCCTTCCAGTTGTAGTATGATTTTTTTTTATAGAAGTTGTAAGGATTGGCAACATGTTTAGAATATCTCAGTAAGTCAGTCCATTCAGCCAGGTGTGTTTAAGGACTTTCGAACAATTTTTATTGCTTCAGAGGCACTGATAACACAGCACAGTTCCCACACAGAGGTAAATCTGAGGTAAGCTCAATTACAAAATAAATGTTTGAAGTCCTTGCCTTCTTACAATCTGAAAAAAAACAACACTTTTTCTTTATCATAATGATTGTTAGTATTATCATTTTTTAAAATGCAAATATATTAGTTGCCTCCGGTTATGAGATAATAAATACAAACTGCAATCTCACAAATAAAGAACATACCGAAAGATAGCACAGTCCAAGTCCCAATAACTCCAGCTCATATGTTTTGCATCTTTAATTTAGTTTGAGTCATCTCTTATTGAGAGCACATCTTGCTGTAAGAGATGACATTTGTTGTTGAATGACATTGCTCAGTAATGTGTAAGTTAAAGACTTTAAAGTTTCTGTTACCTCTTAAAAAAAATCATAATACTCTCCATTACAAAGTTCAGCACCAATCTTAACACCACCTTTCAGGGTCTGCATCTATTTATGCTTTTGGCTATGAGTGTAAAAGTTGTCCCACACATATTAACCTCTGGATTTGTCTCTCACTCTGTTATTGCAATTGGAATGTTACAACAGTCCCAGATAATGATCAAAACTCTGCTTTGAGAGTATGCAGACATTTAGAGGCACAGTCACTTAAATAGTAGTCAAGGACTGCTTTTTAGTGTATATTTCAGTATATTTTGAAATTATATTCTTGCAGTATATAGGGACATGTCAAAAGTTAATTCAGGCATACAGTCATCCAGACTTGTAAAATTGTAGAGCTCTCCTTGTAACATGTTTACTGTTAAAAAATGTCACACGTATACACTAAATTTAGTGTTATGTAGTCAAACTATTGAATATTTTTGAGCCTTAGTCTAATTGAAGTCACAGAAATACATTTGCAGTCAAATAAATATTGTAATAACATCCTCCATTTTCATAGTCATACTTCCATTTTCCTGTTACAGCAGTTGTGCAGTTTAATAGACATCAGTGTTATACCTAGTGCACTAAATCAGCACTCAGTAACAGACCTGGCACACTCCCTCACCATTTTTCACTAAGAGACAAAAGGTATTTTAATGCATTTCTAGGTAAAATTCCATCACAAATCATAACCTGTACGTATACAGGACTTTGACTAGAAAAAAAGTATGGCACGTCAACTGGGCCCTCATACTGAAAAGCGTTATCTATAAGCTTTTCAGATGGTCACTTGGTTATTGTTCTAAATAATCTTTAGGGTAATAGCTCTGCGGGTCATTCCAAAATTGTTATCTAAGAAAAGTGTAATTAGCACATGTGCTGAACAATAACAGGATAAGCCAACTTAAGACTCAATTGTTTTTAATTAGCCTCAGCAAACTGATAGAGTTTTATTGAGACTGAAGAAGCATAAGGCGAAGTCATTGTATTACATTACTTAACAAAAGCATGGCACATGTAGAGAGAGATGACATAAGACTTCTCTTAGTGTGTATGGATGTTTTTTTTTTTTAACATAACATGCATTAAGCTTTAATACAAGGGAAAGAATCTCCATTTCACCCATGTGACAGTTATATTCAAATTTTATTGGACAAGCATGAACATATTTACCATTTTTTTAAAAATAAGGATCCTTATCCTGGTAAGCATTGTTAATTAAACCTAACTGTCAGATATACTTGAAATATTAAAAATAATATATTTAATATCTCTAATAATCGTTTTGTTTTCAAAACTGATATGGATTAAACTTTACATAAGTTGTATGCCCATAACACCTGCTAATAACTCTTTCTCTGGGAAATTATAATGATTTAGGGCCAGTTTTATGTTATATGCCGTGATTTTTACAGTTTGCAAGTTTAACAGCTAAATATGTTGTGTAAATGTGCTGTATCTGAATCTTGTAAATAGGAATAGTAGTAGTGGTTAGAGATGGTTGCTAGAATGTAAATGCTCTCTATTATAGTGGACCACTGGGAAACTGTTGAGATTGGGATCCCATGGTACTTGTAGATGGCATGCCAAATAAGGTCAGATCATACCACCAATAATCAGGTATGAATAAACAGTACATAACCATTATAACTTCTTTAATAACTGATCAGATTAAGGGATAGGAATTTTTTAATGTTGCTTAATCTCAGAAGTCCATGAAATAAATAATGTAAAATAATAATGCATGAATCTAATTTTTCGTAGTGCGCTTCTAAGTCATCATACTCAGAAAGTGTGCTAAGTAAGGTACATACTTTTGAAATCATTGTTAGCGGAAGATGAGGAGATTCTGCCCCAGTTTCTCAAACAAATAACCTCCTGATGGAATTCCTAAATAAACTTATAAAAATATTTGGATGGGCTCCTAAAACCTCTATGAGCTGTGTTTAACCAGACATTTGAAACCTACCTCTTACCTTCTTTGCTTCAAGCTATTATTATCCAATTATATATAACTGCCCAGTCTCACTTTTGAATGCAGATGTCAAATGACTTTCTTGTTGATTGCCATATATTGCCAGGAAGATCATCAATGCTGATGAAACAGGATTTCTTTCTAAATGTTCCACAACCCAAAATGTGCATGGCTTTTTCTAAACATACACATATACTTCTCCAATAATGAAGCTGTAGTTTTCTTTAACATGGGCCACAATGCCATGATTTCATGGAAGTTATTGTGGTTGATCATATTCAAATGGTTCAAATTTCAACATCAGTTGATGTATGTCACATTTAGAGCAGCAGATTACTTCCCTCTTCTAGTCTTTGACCTAGGGCACGCATAGGGGTCCCCAATATTTCCTTTATTATTTGTATTTGCTATACAGGTCATGGCTATGGTGTTGTAAAATAACCCCATAGTGATAGTTTTATGATTTGGGTAGAACTAAGAGCATATAGTATTGTACCTTATGCGGATGATGCACTGTTATTCTTTGGTGACACTCACAAAACCCTTCATAAAGCCTTGTCAGTGTGTTTTGCAAACCACTGGTATATGTCTATCAGTTATTTTACCTGTTCACCACCTCCCCCATGGGCCTATCATCTCAAATATAGCTTCTGAGGCATAGAGACCTACAGACACATGTTGGATCTTCTTAAGCAGAACCCATCTAGGGTTGAGCAGTGTAATTTATTTGTGGATTTTAGGTCATAATTAGTTTTTTTGTTATGGAAAAATTATGTGTTTAATTAGATATGCAGAGATAATGCATATTTTTCTGCATTGGCTTTAATATTATCTACAGGGACTTCTGCGCTCGATTAATCTAAGAAAACTGGGCGTTTCTCCTTACAGCTGCTCACTTAAATTGGCTGCATGAGCCTGCATTAATATCATTCAAATATGTCACATATTTGAATGATATTGGCTTTAATATGTAGATATGTGTGCATAGGTTTCCATAAGTTTAAGTGAATGCAAACACTAACAGTGAATTTCTCCTTTTTATTGCCTTTTGGGCTGCTAAATATACCACTGAATGCTTCTTGCATTGTGTTGAATAGGTGCAAATTAATACATGTCGATCTTGTCAGAAATTGCTGAGCCTGTGTTCTGTACTCACTTTCTGTAGTATCTCAAGGATTGGCCCTCCTAGTTCTAATCTTGGGACTTCAGAATGATAAACCTTTATGTTGCAAAGATGGGAGAGTAGTTTTTGCAAGGGACCACTGCTCATAGCTGACAACTCTGTGTCAGCCTAAAACAGGACCTAGGAGCTTACTGCATTTCTGGCAGATCAATGCCCTGATATTTACTTTATGGTGATGCTGCATCATTTATATTCCTGACATTTAAAGATGATTTTAGAACAATTCCTGATGCCATGGAGCAAATCCCTGTTGTCAAAAGAAGAGCAATAGAGCAATAGTTCCATAATATATGCTATGTTGCCAAGATATGTGCATTGTGGACAAAGAGAATTGTCATGTTTTCAGTATTGCACCTGAAAAGTGGTATAATATCGCAGAAAAATATTCTGGGATGTTCATCTGATATTACCTGGAATTTCTATTTTTCTCAATTGTTATATATATATATATACATTTCAAACCCTCTGCTTCTTTTTCTAAGTTGATTGATGTCCAGCATGTTTCAACCCACTTTCTGCAAGATCAGGCTGTCATGGAGTCTTTCAATGCATTTCCTGTGAGCTCAGGCTGTCATGGAGTCATTCAACCCACTTCCTATAAGCTTAGGCTTTCATGGAGTTATTCAAACCAATTTCCTGCGAGCTCAGGTTGTTATGAAGTAATTCAACCCACGTCCTGCAAGCTCAGGCTGTCATGGTGTCATTCAATCCACCTTCTCTGAGCTCAGGTTGTCATGGAGGCATTCCTCCCATTTTCAGTAACCTCAGGATGCCATTGAATCATTCATCCCACATCCCTTGAGCTCAGACTGTCATCATTTAGTAAGTGCCATCATATCAGCCTGGGCTCTTTGGAGAATTCTGCTGAAAAACGAGCTCATGTCATTACATGTGAATGGCGATCAGGGCTGGATTTACACTCTCTGCTGCCCCAAGGCCAGGTTCCTCAATGCGCATCTATCTGTCACCCATTCTCGGCCATGGAAGGGTTTAGGGCAGCCTTCAGAAATTTCGGGGCCCCTTACATGGCTTTAGGCCGGGCCCCCCCCCCACCCGGTCGTTCGGACCCCCAAACAATGATATATTTTCTGAAAGCAGAGTCCCTGTAGAGTAAAAAGATGCTAGTTGCAATTTTGTATTTCACACGGTATTTGCGCAAATGTTTATCAAACCAGTATTTTTAGGATAAAATACACTAAAATGAAACTTAGTGTACAGAATCAGAATATAATGGCAAATTTTTTGTTACAATATAAAAGACGGGGTCATGCCTGGCAAATAGATACCAAACATGTCAAGCATCCATGAAACCGCCAAAAACTACAATAACCAAAATTTTCCATAAGTGACGCTTTAAATGCTTTTATGGCTCATCAGTTTAGTGCTATCAGTGATTGATGGGTAAAGAATTATTGCTCTCACTCCGACGCTCGCGACGATACATAACATGTGTGGTGTAATTTTGGTTTTTGCAATCAGGGCACATTGTGCATGCGTCCCGATGCGGTCAAAATAGTGCTTGCAGCATTTTGACCGCACAACACCGGAACGCACTGCAGTCAGAATGTGCCCTGTGATCCTGGGCAGTCAATCAAATTGCGGCCCCTCCTGCCCAGCACAAAAGTGAGTCGGCTGCATTGCGATGCAGTGCGTTCCGGCCGGAACGCACTGTAAGTGGTCTGAAGAGGCCCTAAGAGCCAGAGACTGTGTACAGTGACACCGGAAGTGATGTAATGCACATCACTTCCGGGTCCAGTGATCGGAGGAGAGATCCGCAGCTAGAAGCCACTGATCTCTCCTCCGATTTGTCAGGGGAGAACCTCCACGTGCGGCTTGGGCTCACACGAGGGACAGATGAGCCCAGGAAACTGACGGTGGCACCGGCGGCCGTGGAGGAGGGGGGCACAGACCCGCACCTTATAAGTGATTCAGCGCCTGTACAGACGCCGGATCGCTTGTATTTAAACAGCAATCGTCAGCTATTTAACACGGTACAAGAACATGGCTTCAGGAGCAGCCGTGTTCTTGGTATAACCACTTCCAGCTGGTGATGCACAAGTACGTGAACCCGCGGGAAGTGGTTAAAAACAAAAAAAAACATATGGGTAATGAAACACACACATATCACACACACACATATCACACACACATATCACACGCACATATCACACGCACATATCACACACTGATTAAAAAACACACACATAGCTTCATAAAAAAATTAAAAAAATCACACACATTCATTAAAACACACACAATAAAAACACACACACATTAACAATTAAAATAGTTATTTAAAAAACGTCCCCCTCTCCTGCTTACCTGTTTTGCAGGAAGGGGGGCAGCATCCCTGGGCTTCAGTGGAGAATCGGTGTGCTCTGCACTCTGGCTGATGCAGGCATACTAATCGATCCCTGCCTGTTAGCAGAGGCACCACGAGGGAGCGATCAGTATGATCTGCATCAGCAAGACATGCAGATCATGCTGATTCCCCACTTGACGACCAGGGAATGATTTTCATTCAATATATTGCCTGTTCGGCAATATATTAAATGATATGTGGGCGCTTGCCAGCTTTAAAGATGGCCGCCGCTACTCGCGGCGGCCTTCTTTAAAAACAAATGTACAGTGGAGAGACCCCCTGGGGACACCGGAGGAGGCATCCCAGGTGAGGGTCTGGAGCGTGTGGGCCCCGGCCTCCTCCGGTGCTGCGGGGGGCCCGGCCACATCCTGGCCTGTCACTTGAACGGCCGATACTCATGTAAGGTGCCCGGGCCGGGCCCTTAAGCCTGGCCGGGCCCCTTACATCAATATCGGCCGTACCCCCCTGACGGCGGCCCTGGAAGGGTTTCTGATATCTTATCAAACCCTATCCATTTTCCTTGTTCTGAGATAAAGTGGTATGTGTGTGTACTAATCTTAGGATGATTGGCTTTATTTGCTGTGTACTAACCTCTTGATGAACAAGATATTTGTGTCCCTTCACAGTGAATTGGCTTCTAACATTGTTTATTTGGTGTTATAATAAATTGACTCATGTTTATAAAAAGCGTGATAACAGGAGTTTAAATCTAATATAGCTCCGGTTTCTGTTTAGCATTAATCAGAATTTAAAATGAATGCTACCTTTCATGGCAAACAGTTTTCTATTTTCCTAGTAATTGTAACTGTGTCTTAAAGAGGAACTTCACCTTTATCTTAAAAATTACAACAAATAAACCTTTTAAAATGTTGAATAATGACAATTTACAAACAAATTCTTACTGATAATAATATAATGCATTTTATTTTTTGCATACCCTATTTTTCTTTTCCTTCCCATTCTTCTCACAGTGACCATTTTTATTGGGGCTGGATGAATCTTCCTTTCCTTCATGGAACTCTGGTTCTACCTCCTGGAACATGTGAAAGTACACATCAACCGAGGGGAAAAATTATTTTCCCCTGAGACCTTATGAGATTTTGCAGTGTACAGATGAGATTTCCCTGGAAGACACTGTTGATGTAACCTTCTCAGGATGCATCTATGAGGCCAGGGCTACATCAGCAGTGTCTCCCTCACCAGGACGTGGAAAAACAGGATTTGTAAGTAAAAACAAAAAAATGTTTTTTTTTACTAATCAATGTAAGATGATTTCATATCAGCATGCAGATCTCCATGCTGATGCAATTTTTAATGAGTGTAAAGGTCCACTTTACGATGTGATATGATGTATAAAATATAATTATAATTTGAGAAACACATAAAAGTGCAGTTATTTGCAAGTGATGGTTAGGCTTTATTTATGAGTATCGTGTTGTCTCTTATGGCCAAGACCATCAGCTAATATATTGAATGATAACATAATGTGTATACTGTCTCTTTTAGGACCCATTCAACATCAGCTGCTTTCAGCTGGGCAGCCTTGCCCAGCGCAGTTGCTATGGAAAGACAATGCACATTTCCTTGTTTTTGTTGTATCATTTTATAGAATGCAGTACATTTTTTTAGTGCAGCGACACCACCCACTGCATCACACCACCCTGAGGCTTATAGAATTTAATGAAATGTCAGTTTGTGATATTTCAATAAGGTTCTACCAATAAAAAAAACAATAGGTTACAGTGCTATGGCTGTTTCCAGCACATCACCACCACATTACCACCACATCCTGCACAGCACACACCAGTGACTGTTTTCTAATGTAGCTGGTGTGAACGGGCCCTTAAGATGATCATGTGTTTCAAAGTGCTGTGTAGTCACCAGAAGTGCATTGTTACAGCAGTTCTACACAGATGTAGGATGATTTACCAAATCTCATCAGATTGCCAAATTTCATAAGTTATGTCTCAAAATGTACTGTACACACAACCATAAGAACAGCTGTAATAGAGCTATGTATGCTGACTTTTTTTCAGCTTAAGAATATTTGTAAAGGCATTATGCCAAATAGACTGTTCCTGCAGGGAAATGTTACTTAATTTCAGAAGTTGATTTCTTACTGGCAGTCATTATAATTTCTTTGCGAAAGAAGCAAACATTTAGTCGTGCAGTGTGTGACACGACATATTATTAACTACCTGATGACTTGCTATGTTATATGAACATCTTGGAGGTCTTCACCTAAGCCATCAAGTATATTCATATACAGGTTGCCCCTGCAGTGTATGCTCCTCCTTGCACTGGGTTAGTTTGAAAGTCGACAGCTGAAGTCCCAATCTGCAAGCAGAAACCTGCCAGAGTGACTTTTGTTTCATTGATTGCTGAAACAGCTATTTATAATAATCCTATAATGTAGTAATCGCGTACCTGAATGGAGACCCAAGTGAGAAGGGGGCTACCCGTGCATCTCTTGTCCCACACCTCTGGGCAGGGAAGTTAAGGACAGGGAGAGGAAAAGGCACCAGTACTGGTGGCTGGCTGGGTTCCGTATACCAGCTAGTGAGTCTGCAGGACCAGGATGACACCGGAATCTCTCTGATCTGGATCAGGTAACAGGAGTGTAGCCGGAGAAGCACTGGTTGGATGAGGTGGCTCAGAGTGCTGGTGAGACAAGGCACCAAGTGGCAGGCCAGGAGCGAAGTCAGGTTCATGCCGGGGTCATACATGAGAAGCAGAATCTTGAAGTGTGGAATTGCAGACCAGGAGCAAGGAGTCAGGAATCGTAAGATAGGATCATACATAGGGGAGTTGCGGTACCAAGTCGGAAGGAGGAAGGCGGAGTCAATGGTCACAAGCTGGGTTCAGGAACACAGGAACAGAACGCTGGGCTCACAGGGACAAGCTGACGACCACTCAGCAACTTGATCATGGCTTCTGTCTATTTAAATAGACAAGGCAAGCTTGCTAAGGCCTGGCTTGCAGTCTCCGCTCTAATTCATCCCAAAGGTGTTCTATCGGGCTGAGGTCAGGACTCTGTGCAGGCCACTCAAGTTCCTCCACCCCAAACTCTCTCATCCGTGTAGTCCAATCCAATAGAAAACCTACTGTAGCTCAAATTGCTGAAAAAGTTAATGCTGCTTTTGAATAGAAAGGTGTCTAAACACACAGTGGGGGTGATTTACTAACCTAAACACACACACACACCAGGTGTGTGTGATTTTCACACAGCAAAACGTATTTATCAACCAAAAAGTCTCTAAAAGCATATTTCCACTAATGCCATATATGGAAAAATCATGCACATGATGCATATATAATGCTGCTTCACAGTTTAGACAAAAATGGTTAGCTCATGCATTTACATTCCTGCATTCATCAACGCAAGCAACACAACATAGAGCTAATTTACCCAACATCACCTTGGAATTCATTCAGGGCTTTGCACAACACACCTGCTGGGTGTGTACACATTACAAAGGTGTTTAGATTCCACCCATAGATCATGCTGGGAGGGAACACACTGCAGAGGTGTATACACATTCGTGGTGTGTTTATAAGGTTAGTAAATCAACCCCAGTGCATGACAGTTTGTTGCATATGGGCCTGCGTAGCTGCAGACTGGCAGGGTGCCAATGCTGACTTGTGTCCACCACCAAAAACGTCTACAATGGACACGTGAGCATAAGAACTGGACCAAGCAGCAATGGAAGAAGGTGGCCTGGTCTGATTAATTATCTTTTCTTATACCTCATGTGGATGACCAAGTGTGTGTGTGTCGCTTACCTGGAGAAGAGATGGCACCAGGATGCATAGGAAGAAGACAAGCTGGTGGATGCAGTGTGATGATTTTGGCAATGTTCTGCTGGGAAACCTTGGGTCCTCCTATTCACGTAGATGTTACTTTGACACGTACCACCTACCAAAACATTGTTGCTGACCCTTCATGGAAATGGCATTCCCTGATGGCAATGGCCTCTTTTAGCAGGATAATTTGCCCCGCCACATTGCAAAAATGGTTCACGAGTGGGTTGAGAAACTAAACAATGAGTTTACTTGGCCTCCAAATTCTCCAGATCTAAATCCAATTGAGTATCTGAGGGGTGTGCAATTTAACGGATTTGCTACTGCACAGGATTCTTTAAATCGTATCCTGTGTGGTAGCAGATCAGTAACGCACAATGCACCTCCCGTGCAATTGCAGTGGGGAAGGTACGTTGCATGCCATTCATTTGAATGGCATCCCAAACGCACCTCCCATCCGCAGTGCAATTGACTTCACTGCAACGCATGGCACCTCAAATTCAAGTGTTTTGCGGTGTGATTGAAAAAATAGTGCACACTACTATTAACGCATGGAAATGGGGTGAATGGGCCCTTACTCTCACTTCAGCAGCCAGCACTGATGCTCTCACCAGGAGGTTAGTTTAAAATCCAGCTGCTATGCAGTAGAAGGATGCAAATGTGATGTACAATGTGTCATTTTAAACTGTACTTTTTTTTTAGCAAACATAGTTTTATTGAGGTTATTAAAACATTGATACAAATAGAGCAGTATCAGCAGAGTCATGTATCACAACATTAGGTACAAGGTATAAATCACATATATAATATCGCAACAATTGGAGAAACAGAAGACAATAGAAAATATTACATGTAACTCCAAGAATAGTACCTATTCTAAGAAAGATGCCTAGACATGAAAATGTAAACATGTGGACGGAGCATCTATGTCAGAGCTGTGTATAATATCTGTTCATTCACTGGGGTAGGGAACTTGCTTCCAGAGTTATGGAGTACAAAGGTCTAAGTAGGACATGGTATGGATCCGAAATCGGTTCCTCAGTCCAATGGTGCAGTGGTTGAGGGATCAGGGGGACTTCCAGGTAAGCATATGTTGGTGGGCGCGGCCGTGTAGGCTATGCCCAGGGTTTGTAAGGGTGGCGATCGAGAGAACCAGGTTTACATGAGTCGGGGGTAGGTAAACTACTTTAAGGTAATGAGTGTATGTGTATGTAAGACTAGTATAGGCATTAAATCTAATCTGTAGTTAATGCTTTTTTCTCTAGTTTGTTAAAGACCTGTATTTATCAGTTTTGAAGCAATATTTTTTTGTCAAAATCAGTCCAAATATGTACCCACACTGTAGATCTGCATCAAATGTTTCTTTATTAAAACCAGCCAGGCTTGGACTATATGCTCTGACCGAGTGAAGCCACAGGCTGGCCCTAGGTACCAAGCAGAGATACGGACTGAAGATAGAAGACACAACCAGAGAGTTATCCGCAGTCGAGCTGAGGTCAAAGGCTGGCGGCTGGCAAAGGGTTATCTGGACATAGGCTGAGAACAGGGCTGGCAGCGGGCAAAGTATAATCCAGGGGCAGGCCAAGGTCAGAACTGGAGACAGATGAGGAGATTTTCAGGGACTGTAGAAAGAACTATCACAAGCAAAGAGGCACATGTTGTTGATGCTTAAATAGAAATCCACCAGAGACAAGACAGATCCCAGGGCTGCAGGTGTGTGGTCAGATTCATTAAGCCACAGCTGACTAGACTGGTGCTGTAACCAGCAAGACACACAGAGACAGGATGATTAACCCACTCCTGCCAAGGCTGCAGCCAGCAATACAGGCTAACTGAACTACACAGGCTGCCTAAGCCCTCGTTCACACCTGAACGTTTTGTAGCGCGTTCTACGCTCGAAGAACGCTCTACAAAACGTTCAAAAATATAAATTGCATTGGAGTCAATGGACTCGTTCCCACCTGTCCGTATTTCCGCCCGTCCCGAACGCGCTACAAAACGGCCCACGCCTGAAAAGGTACAGGCACTACTTTGGGCAGTTTTGTAGGGCGTTTTCCATTGGAATACAGCCAAGTAGCCTTTGGAATCGCGCGACGGTCGCGCGTCTTTTTTACCGCGAATCGCGGTAAAAAAAAACACGCGACGGTCGCGCGACAGACGCGCTTCTGCAATACGCCTAGGTGTGAACCCAGGGTAACAGATACATACCATAGATGAAAGGGATCAAAATAACCATCACACATATCCTATTGAAATGAGCCATGTTTAAAACACTCGTCCTTTGTAAAGGTAATACGTATATGCCACACATATAAACAGCATCTTGAGAGAAGTCAATACATTTCCTTAACACCACATTCCAAGAGAACCAAATACATCATAAATACATTTTAACCATTAAAACCTTTGTGTTAAAAGACAAATACATAGTATCCCATAAATGCAACAGATTATTCTGGTGTTAATGGTTTTTTTTTTGGTGTAAATTATATTTTTCTTAAAATATTTTATCTTACAGGGATAATAATTTTCATAAAAATAATGTAGCAGTATGCATATATAAACAATGGTACATTATTATTTGTCATAGCATAGAGGTAGGATAAAATAACAAAGGCAAAATAGAAGTGGGAGGGGTAAACTAGCGGAGTATGGGGGGGGGGGGGTGGTAAGGTAGAGAATGCATTATTATGTCTTGTTAACCAGCCACAAAGTAAGTCATCATAGCCATATCATAACTATTATCAAGAAATTGGCCTGATGCATTAAAGTATCAAGGTAAGTAATGCACGGTCTACATAGTGTTAAATTGAGAGCCATGAATTCTGAGAGGTTGTACAACTGGATTATAGAGGAAAACTTTGAATCACAAGCTCCAAGTCCTGAGTTTTTGGTCCAATCACAAGTGCAGAGTTTTGGTTTAAGAGTAACTTTTTTTCAAATTTGATCATCTGTAACAAATTATATCACTTTTCAATAAGCAAAGGGATTTTGATAATTTTTCAGTATTTTGGAGTTAGTGCTTTAGCTGTCATTGGCATGGCATACATAACTATTTTATTGTTTTCAAAAAATTCGGTATCAAATAGGTGTACAAAAGTGTCTCTTTTTCATATTGTAATTGCAGTTTCAGCAAGACCTTACATGTATGTAGAGTAAGCAAAATTCCAAACTGATTCAAGGTGGTTCCGACCAAGTGCCATTTATGTCATTTTGTCATTTTGAATTGCAACTCTTGCTATGTGAAAAATTTGGAGGCTTTTTGTGGTAGTGTGTACACATTCTATCATGATCAGAAAGGGTACAATCGAGCTTTGATTCCTAAATGTTGATTATTTTAGTATAATCATAATGGGAAATTAAGAATCAATGCATTTTAGATAAAGCTTGTTTTTTGTTTTTTTTAAACTTGCATTTAGTACGTTAGCCTTTTTTCTCCCTGATGGGGATGGCATATGTTAAAGTCTTTGGTAAATTTTCAAGGCTTTCTTCAAAGTAACAATGAGGATAATGGCCAGCATCTGGGATCTGAATGACACCAATTACTAAGAAGTTTTTAATGGTTTACACCAGTTTGAGTACATGTGTTTTATTTTTGAATATACCTTAAACTAGGGATGCGCCGATACCGGTTTTTCTGTATCAGTTACGAGTACCGATATATATATATATTTCGGTACTCGCCGATACTGAGTAGCAATACTGGTACCTCCACTAGCATGGAGCATGTCATTGGGCGGCATGTCATTACCTGTGCTCCATGCTGTTTGGCCGGATCGATGCTGATTGGCTGGGAAGCCAACTTCATGTGCCCTCGCGTCAGAGCCGGTCAGAGGAAATTTACCATTGTTTAACTAGGCCCACCAGGCAACTTCAAAATTCACTGACTTCATGATCGCAAAAATGCCTGCTTTTTCTTTTACATCACAACTTTTCCCTTAGAAATTCACAAAAGTTCTATTATAATCCATCTGGACAATGCAGCCTGGGCCTGTATTCCTGCTCTATGTGCTCTATAGAAGCAAACAGAACCATTGTCTGTGAATCACTGACTCAGCAGAGTAAAGGGTATTAAAACAATGGAAGACTCCCTTCACTCCCTTCACTCCCTGAACTTGTAGGATGCCTATATATGCCAACACTCTATTACATATTGCCACGCTAACATCTCCCTAGGGCAAAAATCCCTCATTACACTTACATTACACCCTATTAACCATGATTGCCTAGTTGTAAAGTGTGCTATTCTGTGCTGAAATCGTTTGTTTTTACAGTTGCATAGCATAATACATCCAAGTCTTACCAATGCTTTAGCTATGTGTCTACCTTTAGTAACGGATTCCACTATGTTGTGTAACATTGCACTTCTGTGCTTTCAATAAAGAATTCATAAAAGGAGATTAGACTAAGATTGACAAAGCAATATAATAGGAATCCAAATTTTGCACATGCACTTTCAATTTGCACGCTGCTCCTGAAAGCTATCCAGAGTCCCTTGGACCATCACGTGCAGTTGCTAGTATAGAACTAGAAATTTCCAGGGAAATCTTATTATGGGCAATTGAGAAGCAACTATAAAAGGTAAGTAGAAAAGGAGTTGTAAATGTAATTGTTTTTGCACCCATGGATATAAATAATTGACTCATAGGGGGTGATTTACTAACCTAAACACACGCACGCACTAGGTGCGTGTGATTTTCACACAGCAAAACTTATTTATCAACCAAAAAGTCTCTAAAAGCATATTTCCACTAATGCCATATATGGAAAAATCATGCACATGATGCATATATAATGCTGCTTCACAGTTTAGACAAAAATGGTTAGCTCATGCATTTACATTCCTGCATTCATCAACGCAAGCAACACAACATAGAGCTAATTTACACAACATCACCTTGCAATTCATGCTTGGCTTTGCACAACTCACCTGCTGGGTGTGTACACACTACAAAGGTGTTTAGATTCCACCCATAGATCATGCTGGGAGGGAACACACTACAGAGATGTATACATGTTCGTGATGTGTTTATAAGGTTAGTAAATCAACCCCATGATGTTACTTATTTAATCAAGACCAAGCAATGAAATGGGTTACATCAAACCTTAGCAAATATTGAGGGAAAATCTGTTTGCTGGGTTGGATCATTTTAGATGATATAACATTGCTGCACAAAAAGTGGACAAAAGTGATCCTTAGATGAGATAGAAGCTCTATGAAGAACTGCAGCAGGTAAGACATCTACCTGGCATTTAGCCGGCTAGCATCTTCAGGGATGTACAGTGATATCTTATGGTTCAGTGGACCACATTCTGTAAATACATCCTTCTCTTTTTTCAGTGGAAGGATTGGCTTTATTGCTCAGAGTTTTTACAGCAAATTTTAAAATTTTACCTCAGGGAGCCCTATATTGTTGATCTACACAAGACTAATGTTAAAGTGTATGTAAACCCTAACAATAGACTTTTTTTTATTTGCTCTCTTTTAAACTATTAAACATTTTATAATATTTATATCTGCTGTTGATCTTGTCCCAAATCTTGTTAACAAATAACTGCCAATGCAGTTTTCCTGTGCTGCACTGATATACATTAATTTAGCATTTAATCTAATGCAATCACCATATCTAAGGAGTGGTAAGTTGCAATATATTAAATATGTATTATTTTGTTTAGATACACTTTAAATTGGTGCATAATGTATGGATGTCTATTTGCTAGTCTGTAAGATCATTAGTTGTTATGACACTTCTAGATGTCTTCTTAAATGAATGTCCAGTTTAAAGTAGCATTCTTTTCATGGCTTATTGACAGCTGGACACAGCCAACAATGTCAATAAACCTATGTTTCTACAACCCAAGTAATTAATTAGAGAGGTAGAGATCGGCTTATCTGTATAAAAATATAACTGTGTGTATATATATCTCTCTCTATATATATATATATATATCTCTCTCTCTCTCTCTATATATAGATATAGAGAGAGAGAGAGAGAGAGAGAGATATATAGTAGCTGTTTTCTGGTATGTAGTGCTATCATTTAGGCAGGGGCTTTAACAATGTTGCCTTCTCTATCATTTAATTATATATAGCAGATATATAGTTACTTTTTTCATTCAGAATTGAATTAGTCATGGCAGTTATATTATCCTGCATCTATACCTAGAAAGTAGGCCCTTTTCAGGTGCCATTAATTCATTAGCTAGTCCTAAAAAGCAGTCTATGTTATATTATAAAACTATGTTACATTTTTTTCAACATTTCTTGATTTTGTTCTGTTTTTATCCTTTAGTCCCAGAAATCTTGGATTGAAGGTATTTTCTGTAAACGAGAATGTGCAAAGATAATACCAACAAGCAAAGATTCTCACAGGTAGTGTATGCTATTTTTAAACATAAATATCTCAGCTTTGAAATAAGTAAATAGTATTGAAATAAATAATTAAAAATACATTGCACATTTATACTAGGGTTACATGCTATGAACAACACCATGAGTGCATAGTATAAAAGACTCACATCTCTGGTCTCTTTAAATTTATAGTAAGTTTAAAGTCCCCATGAAAGCCATCATTGGAACCCATCTTATTCTATTATTAATATTTCAATGTACTGCACATTACCAATGTGATTAATGTATAAAATACTTGTTTCAGTATATCCCTGCAATCTGATTATTTTTTGCCTGTATTCCTCTTCTATCTATTGTTTTGTCTGTACTTCCCTTGTATCTATTCATTTTATGCCTCTATACACCTGCAATCTAGTGGTTTTTGGTTTCATACACCCTTGTGTCTATATAATTCTAGTGTCTACTGGTTTTAATTTCATATCCTGCTGATGTGATTTCGTCTTTGTGCCTTCCGGGAGTCTAGAGGTCCAGACTAGTAATGTGTGATTATTGGCGCATTATTATACTGGGTCAGTATAAACCAGCAGGGTGTACCACCCATACCTCCAAAGTGGTTCCCACATAATGCGGAACTGTCTCACAGCAAGCAACAGTCAGACCACTAGATAGCTGAGCAACTTGGTGCTAACTGACAGAAATCACTTCAGTTCAGTTTTAGGATGTGACATCTCTATGTGGGCCAAAAATGAAGTGCTGGAGCAGTCTCTTTAACCTAGTTCTTTCAAACTAGATCTAAATGGGGTATGATAATAGCTTCCCATTTATAATAATCAGGGGTCACTGGGAATGCTTTTCATTCATTCAATAGCAACCCAAAACATTTTTTCCTGCAGGTATTGTGCTTGTATACATTGTAAAGGAGATATTTTAAAGTGACACCAAATCTTAAAAATGCATTAAAGTACATTGTGTATCACTTGGCTGTAGATCCTCAAACCATCTCTGAATTTATACTGATAGTGTCTTTCCTTCTGGCTATAATCTTACGATTAGTTTACTAATTTGCATTGCGATTGTAGTCCATCATGGAAGCAAACTTGGAGCGGTGGCTATTTTACATCACACACAGGGACCATGGGGAGCACCAGAGGGCTCAGTAAACATATAGACTTGGCTTGAAACTTTCAACTTTTCTTTTCCATTGGAGAAGGTGGGGCAGAAAAGAGTAGGTAAATGCTGGCCTATTGAGGAAAATAGCGAGTAGAACAGTTTTTTCGACCCCTCAGTGCAAACTGTGGCACCATCAAGACATGGCATGTTTGATTCATCTTCGTGTTTTCTCTTTTGCAGATGTCATGGAGGATGTCATGTCTGCCAGAACCTGATCAGGTGAAGTGTTTTGACAGGGCCACAATTGGCTCTGTAATAATTACCCAGCTGCAGTGTACCTTTTACAAACTAATGTTGTATTTAGTTAACTGAGAAAAGCAGGGAGGCTAGTGAGTTATTTAACTAGGCTTAAGGGGAAAACAATTCATTGTTACATGACAAAGAACCAAAGGTTTATAGTTGTTTACTGTGACACTGTTTTCAAAGTTTGCCTAAGCAAGTATTAAAGGAGATTGTACATATCGTAAGCTTCACCTCACATATACTATTGATCTGGCTACTGTCCATTGTTTTGCAGCATGCTTTTCCTGGCATTGATTAAATGAGCATGTTTGTTTTCCTAAGAGAATGCCAGAAGATCTAATCTGTAGAGTGCAAGTCAAGGCAGTTTACATTGATGCTGCATATGCCAAATATAATGTCTCTCTTAAAGCTTGTAAATACTAGCAAATGTATGTCCGTTCCTTGAGTAGGTAATTCAAAATGGTGGTGTGAATGTAATTAGCAAGAGTGTGTACAGGACAAATTGGAATGGTCTGGTACACAGGTATTAACAGGCACAGTAGTGTGTGGCACTTCTAAGAATACAGGCATAGCAGAAGACAGGGTGCAGGTACCATTGCCGAGTCACTGATTCTACAAGAAAAACAAGGGTGTCCATAGTAATTTTTCATTTGAGTTTTATTATCGGTGATGCCATGTTTCTGTTATGTACAAAATGATCTGTGTATTATGCCTTCTTCAAACCCAACTGACATTTTTGTGGTTTGCACAATTTACACATTAAACATAGTGTCTGCAAATGTCTATTCATGTTCAGTGCACATCACAAGATCTGTCAGTGCACAAGGTGACATATAGGAAACATACTATGAAGAAGGGTGGGTAATGTATACAGCAACTACTGTCTACAAAACTTTAGACAATCAAGGGAGAAGGGACTTGTAATTAATTTGAATTTAAATTTAGTTTTGGCTTTCCACGTTCTGAGCTTCAGCAGTTGTGGAAAAGATGACGAGAACAGTGTGTAAAGCTAACAACACATAATACAAAAATGATTAGACAATCTACTCAGTTTTGTACAGAAATCTAAAAGTGTATGTTTACTCAAAGTACTAGCCGTAGTAGATTGTGCAGTCAGATTGTGTGTGGATAGCTTAATATGCATATCAAGCTACAGGTATAAGTATTCTGAATTACTACCTTATTGTACAGGTGATGTGAAAAAAATCCCAATCATTTCTTTGAACAAGTTATCTATGCTTGGCATATGAAATACACCGATCAGCCATAACATTTCTGAGAGGTGAACTAAATAACATTGATTATCTTGTTACATTGGCACCTGGAAGTGGTTGGGATATATCAGGCAGCAAGTGAACATTTTGTCCTTGATGCTGATGTGTTAAAAGTAGAAAAAATGGGCAAGCATAAAGATTTGAGTGACTTTGACAAGGGCCAATTTGTGATGGCTAGATGACTGGGTCAGAGCAACTCCAAAACTGCAGCTCTTGTTGGTTGTTCCCGGTCTGCAGTGGCCAGGGCATACCAAACTTTGTCCACAGAGGGGAAACTGGTGAACCAGTGACAGGGCCATGGGTTTCCAAGGCTCATTGATGCATGTGGGGAGCGAAGACTGGCCCATGTATTCCGATCCAATAGAAGAGCTACTGTAGCTCACATTGCTGAAAAAAATAATGCTGGTTCAAATAGAAAGGTGTCTGAACACACATTGCATTGCAGTGTGTTACGTATGGGGCTCTGTAGTCCCAGACCGGTCAGGGTGCCCATGGTGACCCCTGGCCACTGCGGTGTAATCTTGGGTTCTGCCATTCATGTGGATCTTACTTTTACGTGTACCACCTACATAAACATTGTTGCTGACCAAGTGCACCCCTTCATGGAAATTATATTCCATGAAGGGGTGTATATATAGTGGCCTCTTTCAGCAGGATAATGCGCCCAGCCACACTGCAAAAATGCTTCAAGAATGGTTTGAGGAACACAACAACGAGTTTGAGGTGTTGACTTGGTCTCCAAAATCTTTTTTTTTATTATTATTCCGTTCCAAGCTGTTTCTTCCCACCTCAGCTACCTCAAGTTGAAGTGGTTGTTGAAAGCAAGGAACAAAAGAAAGTGCCTCCATAGTGTAAAAGTGTGATTTAATAGTAAAAACACGCAGCTCTAAGGCTGTACTTACAACAATTCAGTTGAATAAAAACCAGTAGAGTAAGATGAGAAGTCAGAACCTCTAGCAGGGAGAGTCTGAAGTGATGAAATTCACCAGCGTCCTCTATTCCTGTGTTAGCAAAAGGTTTACGCGTTTCTGGGGCACGCCCCCTTCATCAGAACCTATGAATAAAACTGCCCTGTGTCCTGTCTTAAATCTTGAACAGGGTGGATCACATGGGATTTTTAACCCAATCTTCAGGTCAATGTTGGAGGCTCATCAGGTCAATGTTGGAGGCTCATTGACCTGATGATTGGGTTAAAAATCCCATGTAATCCACCCTGTTAAAGATTTAAGACAGGACGCAGGGCAGTTTTATTCATAGGTTCTGGTGAAGGGGGGGTGCTCCAGAAACAAGTAAACCTTTTGCTAACACAGGGTTAGAGGACGCTGGTGAATTTCATCACTCCAGACTCTCCCTGCTAGAGGTTCCGACTTCTCATCTTACTCTACTGGTTTTTTTTCAACTGAATTGTTGTAAGTACAGCCTTAGAGCTGCATGTTTTTATTATTAAATCACTCTTTTACACTATGGAGGCGCTTTCTTTTATTCCTTGTTTCCTAGACTGGTGGTCAATCTGACCTGCGGGAGCTGCCTCTCTCGTGTTTGCTGTATCTTATTGCTGGGCACCTTGCAATTGAAGGCGCCGGTATTTTTTCGTCATCAGGTTGGTGGGAGGACAAGATTAGCGTCTATGTTCGCTGACTTCCCGATCAATATAGCTGACCTGTGGCAGCTTCAGTGTCACAGGTCAGCTTTAATTATGGGGATGAGTGTTTTTCACTCAACCCATAATTCTCTTTTCATGCAAGACCTTAATCACAGTGATCTGAGAGTCTGCAAAAGTCCCACCAACAAGGGGTCCTTAGTTTAAGGGTAGTAAAATTATGGACACATTTTCTTTGTCAAATCTTTGGTGGTACAAAGGCTGTTAAGATGTATTTGTAATAGACAAATGTTGTTATCTGAAGAGATAGTTGTATATGGTTGCAGAAATTCCTTTGACATTAGCCCTAAAAACATTTTACATGGCATTTCTCATAATGAGCTGGACTCATGCAAAAATACTAAATTGTGCTTTAGGTGCTTCTGTGGAAGATTAATTACAGATCATCCGGGTTTAGATTACGACTGGCCAGTTTATTCTGATCCACAAGAAAGATGTGATGAAGAATGGTTAGTTCACAGACACACGAAGGCAAGCCCAACAGATGCATATGGCACCGTCAATTTCCAGGATGGCCATCATACATATCATGCAAAGGTAGGGTATATAATTCAGCAGTGCAAACCAGAACTTCATGGCTGTATGTGCAATATCTTCATAATAACTTTTTGACTAAAATGCAGTACATAACAAACCTTTTTTTATGCTATGAAAGATACAACAGAACTAAAAGCTTAGGGTATAAGCGATGATAGAGGCAACAACACACATCATGCTTAATTATTGCCTATAAACTGTGGAAAAAGCTTAATACAATTTAAATGAAATATAGTTTAACAATATTCGGAGATATTGAGATTAATTCACCAAGACATATCAGTGATTTTAACTGTATTTATTATTTTATATTAGGACCATGTTACATGAAAATATATAATGGGGCAGGGGGGAGCTGCTGATGATAACCAACTTTAAGAGTGCAGAAGAAGACATCTGATTGGTTGCATTTATTGTTTTTTAGTCACTTTTACTTAGAGCTGTACTTTCTATTTATTTTAAGAATAGGACACACTGGTGTCATTGTTATCGTTCACGTATACTGTTTTACAGTTTAAGTAAAAGTTTACTGGTTTAGAGATTCAAGACACTTATATATTTTTTCCCAGTATATTAGAGTATCTTATGACACAGCTGTGGACCAGTTGATGCATCTGATGATAAAACAATGGCAGATGGAGCTTCCCAAACTTGTTATATCTGTTCATGGAGGAGTTCAGAATTTTAAACTTCCTCCGAAAGTGAAGAAACTTTTTGGTAAAGGTTTGGTGAAGGCAGCAGAGACTACAGGGGCATGGATCCTTACAGAGGGAATTAACACAGGTCTGTATGATACCTTGCCTTACATTGTATGTTACTGTATATGTTTAGGATCTTCATGATTTGTCAGGGAAGGTTTCAGCACATACTGTATACAGTATTTGTTGTTTTATTGTAAATAGTTACTCTGTAATTCCAGTTGACAATTCTTAGACATACAGTTGTAGGCTCTGATATGTGGAATTCTGAACATCTAGGGTTTCCTAGGTAGGTTTACACGTAAGTTTGTGACACCATTCTCATAATACCAGTTTCCATTGAATTTTTGGTAAGTGACATCTTCCAAACGTATACCTGTAGTCCTTGATATCTCAGGCTCAATCTACCCACTCACTTACAGTAATAACATAAAAACTGAATGATGTAGACATTGACACCGGTTTCTTCGCTTACATATCAAGATTTTAGGGAGGGCATTGGATAAATATAAAGTAAAGTGGAAAAAACTTGTCTATATTTAGTTGAGGGACAACTCTGGTTAAAAATGTTATTAACCCTTGCAGTGGGGCTACCCCCCAAACTGCAAGGGTTAAGTGTTCATTTTTGCCTAGAGTCAAAAATGACTAAGTTATACTCACCCTATCCTCAGAGCTGGATGGCTGTGACAGCGCTCACTCCTGCCTCCCCTGCTATTCTGCAGCCATATGTCCCTCATTGTCCTCATGTCCTGTATACTATGTATAGAACGTGATGACTCGGGGACCTTAGACCACTGCAAGGGAGGGGGAGTGAGGCTACAGGGACCAGTCTAAGAGCTGGCTGGCTTGGAGGATCAAGTGAGTATAACTTTTTTTTACCCTAGGCAAAAACGAGCACTTAACCTTTGCAGTGCAGTGGTCGTCCCACTGCAAGAATTAATAACATTTTTAACCAGCGTTCTTCTTTAAAGGACAGCATCTGCTAATCCTTTATTGGAGGGAGGTAAGAGAATGCAAGAGATGAAACATGACCTCTTATGATGTAGAAAAGGCAATCTACTGTTCCAGAAGTTTATTCTTAAGCCTGTCAAAATCCAATGCTTTTCCATACATTTAAAACAATGAACATATTTAATAAGATTAAACCTGAATTGCAAAAAAACAGAGTGTAAAAGGCTAGATTTCTTTTTGGTTTACATTGTTATTTTAGAGTTCTTGGCTGACTTTAAGTGGAGACAAACAGGAGGATTAACAAAGAAAAATGCATCAATTTCAATATGCACTATTGGTATAGTGTTTTATGTGCCAAATAAAAAAAGACTGTTGCACGACAATTGGTTAATTGTATGCATGATAATCCGTTCATACACATCCCCTTCCCCTCTCCCTCCTATAGTACTGCTGCTTGCTGCTCGCCCCTCTTCACTACAGTATTTATGCCATAATGGTGTTCATTTTAGAACAAGTGCCCAATTACAATTTAGATGCACGCTATTACAGATTAATAGAAACAGTTAACACAACAACACATAGAACTTGTGTAATGGTATTGTTGACCTGGTGCATGAAAAATGCACTGATATATACCAAACAATTATATATTTCACTTTGTTAATTAATCATATTCGGAAAGAGTATGCTACTGTAATATATAGCAATGTCTGTGATAATCAGGCATTAACTATTCTGTCTTAAACCAATAGGTTCTGCAGTGCAGCAGCTTCTCCGTCAGTAATTACTAGATGCACATCCATGCAAGGCATGTTAACAATTACACAATGCTAACATTTCATAATATAGAAACACAATAGGATAGAGAACATTACTCAAAACAGATTACCATCTTCACTCATCTGTTACTGTTAATCTGCTCATCTTGAAGACATTGGTCATCTATCAGCAGACACTCAGCTTGACTACAAGTAGACTCCACATTCTTAAGAAGGTAAATAGTGTAATTTTACAAATATACAATAAGGCATTAAAAGCTTTACAATTTCATACAGTCATCATTGGTCTGCACATGTTCTTTTAGTTTACAGGCTTAGGTCGTTAAGATGACAGATATGTTATACTAGTGCAGTGTATTCATCTTCACTTTTCAAACAGATTATGTCTTGATGCTTCCTTACGAAATGTTTTTCCAAGTGATTATGTTGCAGAAAACCTCTTATCACAATACACTGTCTTTAATAAAAGAACATGCAATGATACAGCATTGTAAACAGAATATAAACCTGGACCTGTAATTTGGCATAACAGACTGTCTTCTGAGCGATCAGCTAATATTACTGTGTAGATTTGAGTTTCTAAGCATGTCTAAACCCAAATAGGGCTGTGCATATGTCTCCACTGTTTCACATGAATCTGGTGATTGACAAGTTCGACACCAGACACTACATTGTGGTGAGGTACTGGGAGTGTCTTGTGTTCCTAAATACCCTGGTTATTTTTTCGGATGGTCTGGCCACAGATCAGGGCATCAAGAAGGTAAGTTCTGGCTGCTTATGGTTGCTGTAATGCAAACCTATTACATTGCAGGCTCCTTTTAAACTGAAGCCTTTTACTTAGTATTAACGTATTCCTTTTTAGCTATGCGCCCCATTTCTTTTCAGTCTCAGATAATAGTACATTTTTGCCTGAGCTTCTTTGCAGGTTAAGACATGTGCTTTAAAGTGACACTAAACTCAGGAGTTACATGTTAAAAATGCACTCAGATACCTTAACTATTAAAGTGGACCTTTATCCCCTGTGACTGAAAATCACGCCAGAATACAGCTCTGCTGATATGAAATCATCTTACATTCATTAGTTAAAAAAACATATTTTTATTTTATTTACAATTTCTTTCTACTTCCTGGTCCACTTTGGCACAAATTATGTAATGTGCCCAAACATTGCATCCTGGGAAGGTTACATCAGGAGAGCATTGCTGTAATCTCATGAGATCTCAGGGAAAGGCATCTTCCTCCCCTGAGATGATGTGCATGGTCACTTATCCTGGGCACATGTGCCAGAGTTTCAGGAAGTAAAGGGAGATATATTAATCTGCCCTTAGTTAAAGGAGAACTATGAGGTGAGTGCTTTTCACTCACCTCATAGTTCTAGCCGACCTGTGACAATGAGACCGTCACAGGTCCGTCAAGTTACACAGGTATGGCTTATGACTTTAAAATAAGCTAGCCTAGGAGATAACCTGTCATTATATCAGTATTATATCACTTAGAGGCACTGAGCAATACAACTAGACAAAACATTTCTGAAACCAAGTGACTGGAGTTCTTGTATTATTATCTTGTATGACGCATATGATCTTGTGAAGATATCTTCTTACCTTTTATTAGGTGTTTGTTATTTCATGTTTGTGCTTGTTAAACTGCATTAGACTTTCATCATGTTTTACTCTACACAGCCTGCCAGATTCTCACTCATTGTCCATTTGTTTAGGAGTCTCGAAACATGTAGGTGATGCCCTGAAAGCACATGCCTCCCAACATCTAAGAAAAATCTGTGCAATCGGAATCCCACCATGGGGAGTTATTGAGAATCAAAAGGATCTTATAGGAAAAGATGTGAGCACTCTAAACTTTTAGTCCTTTCCTGTACATGATATTAGTATTAGTGTTTATTAGAACCAAAAACAATGTTTTTGTTTTGTTTATTTATTTTTATTTGTCCACAAAATGCCCAGTTTGTGTCTTGTAGTGACACAAACCTAATAAGAGAAGTAAATTGTATATCTGTTGCAGTGTGCAAATATATTTTAAATATTGTTTGATATCAATAGCTTTGATGTGAAACTTTGTTTTTTTTTATTGCAGGCAGCTTGTCTTTACCAAACCCTGTTGAATCCACTTAGTAAGCTCAGCAGTCTGAACAGTATGCACTCTCATTTTATTATGGTGGATGATGGCACAGTTGGAAAGTATGGTAATGAGATGAAACTTAGGAGAAACCTCGAGGAATACATTTCTCTTCAGAAAATACATACAAGTAAGGTGTTTAGTTGATTGCTGTATATAATTATTATATGGCGGTTAAAGTTGATGTGCAGTCCTTTAGCAAATGGCGTGTCATGCGGCTCAACTAACATTTTTTCTTTAATGATCCCCATGTTAATTTTTTACCTTTTATTGGCTTCAGTTTCTGTTCAAGAATTAGCTTCCGCCAAGCTGCTGACTACAGGGTGGTAATATAGGTACTGGTCTGGGGAAAGGATAACACAATTTGACCACTAAGTAACATCCACTACATGTCTTTAAATGTAATCAGAGATGGGGACATGAAGTTGGCGGCACTTTACTTTTTTACAGAAGCTGCTGCACAGAGTGGTCATAGACATTTTTCTGGTACCTTACATGGGCTTTAAATAGGGGAAACTGCAAGTGAGTTAAATACAAATTTCAGCTAGTACCTTTCACAACATATTGGGATATTATCGATATAAATATAACCATACTGGGGTGGTTACAGATCAGCTTTAGGCCCCTTTTACACAGGCTGATCAGAAGAGGATCCATGCACAGATCCCCTCCTGTTCAAAGCGAGAGCAAAAAAACTGAAATGACTGGACCCAATGTCAGTCTCTGGATAATTAGATGTATCCGGCATGATCAGATCCGTCAAAACAGAAAATTGTTCCGTTTGTTTTTTTGGACCTGACTAAAGTCGGGGGTAACTGGATGTAAACGAATGCCCATCCGTTTAGACCCAGCAATCATGGTCGCTCGCTGTGCAGTTTCCCCACACAAGGCATTCCGTGATTGGCAGAGGGGGGATCATGATGTGCATATGCCCCTTGTCCAATCACAGAACACCTTGTATTCTTTGAAAAGAATGCAAGACATTTTGCTAAAAGGAGCAGCTGCACATCAAGCAACCCACTGTGATAGCTGTGCTTCAGGCCCAACTGTCATTTTTTACCACTGAAACTTCAGCGGTGGCTTTACCATCAGAGGCTCCACGTAAATAACATTTTATATAGAAAGAACAGCAGCCACCAGTTAGGCACACATCATTAGAGATAGCTTACTGGTACCTAGATATTGACCAAACAAAGTTTTTGTGCTTACCAGCTTTAAAGTGACACTAAACTCAGGAGCTAGATCTTAAAAATACATTAAAGTACCTTAACTACTAACAAAAATGTATATTATTTGTGTATCCTTCAGCTGTAGATCATCAAATCATCTCTGAATTTGTAGTGACACTGTCCTTCCTTCTGGAGGGTGACTACTTTTGTTCCCCATGGTCCCTGTGTGAGTTGTAAATTAGCCACCAGTCCAAGCTCTATCCTGTGATGGGCTACAATCTCACATTTAGTTTACTAATTTGTATTGAGAGCGTAGACTATTACGGGAGCGAGCTTGGAGTGGTGGCTACTTTACAACACACACAGGATTGTGTTGTGTGGTTTCAAGGTAAAGTGCAAATAGCCTTGAAACGTGAACAGCCTATTTGCTTTTAGCAAACCAACCACATAAATAATACAGATATTCCAAAATTGCAGGTATGTATATAATTTAAAAAAAGTAGCTTCAATTTATTGATGTCATCTACCAACAGGAATGGGACAAGGAGTTCCAGTGGTTGGCTTGGTTGTTGAAGGAGGTCCCAATGTGATCCTTATGGTGTGGGAATATGTCAGGAGTACACCATCAGTTGCTGTAGTGGTTTGCGAAGGGACAGGAAGGGCAGCTGACATTTTGGCCTTCACTCACAAGCACACTGCTGATAGAAGGTAAGCTAATCTTATATGTTTCTATGGTTAATAATTAGTTATATATTGGAAAAAAATATAATACAATTTTCTTATACTTTGTACTTAAATTCTTAGATTCTGCAGACATCCAATTTTTGTTTCTTTCCTTTAATTCCCTACTGCTTTTTTTGGTCTTATGCGATGGTCTTCCCATACACTCAATGGCTTGAAAATGGTTGGATATTACTGAAAACATGGTAATTTTCAGAAAAAACTCAACAAGACACCTCGGTTAGCACAGAAATGAAATAAATCTGTGATTTTTGGTGAGCCGCTCATGTGACCTTGACAGGTCACGTGATTGGGATCTCCTAATGGCCTTTTTTTCAACTCGGACTCCTGAAGCCAGCAGAGCATGGAGCATTTTTTTTGCCCCATGGCCATATTGTCTTTTTAAATTTCACCTTGGAATAGGTAAAACAGAGGACAGCCATGACAGGAGAAACAAAAAACATTCAAAGACTAGTTTGTATACAGTACAACAAAAGTTATGAGTAAATGTTTATCACTGCTTGATATATCGCTAGGGGAAAAGTCTACAAATATGTATTTTAAAAGAGTGTAATGAAAATATGGAGCATCAAGGAAGTAAAAATGTGAGTCATACACAAAACTATTTGCAGGTAAATCCTAACAGCTCAGATTGGCTGATATATAACTCTTGGGCAAATTACATTTGCCCCACATTACTGCCAAGAGCTGAAGCTGAGGAGCATAGTAAATTCCTATGCTCTTCGGCTCCATCTAGTGGCAGTAATGCCATGAGTCCAGCTAGGGGTATTCCCTACACTTTCCCTACACTGAGGCGATAGTGTAGGGAACCCTTTGTATTGAATCAGGTTTACACATGTCAATGTGTAGACCCATTGGTTACATATAAGGGTTGAAGGTTTGTGTTTGTTGATCACAGAGCTTCCGGATTATGCTTCGAGTCCGGCACTTTTGTTATATATTTATTCATTGAGCACTGTCATTGTGCATGCATCACATGTATTATATTGATTTTTGATATTGATTTTTTGGTGTTCACATATATATAGGTTGTTCCTTGAGAGAACACTCACATTTTGATTATACATCTGTGATACAGTATTTTGTCATCAGAGACAATCACGGTCTCTTTAAGTTAGATTGTACGTTTTCTTTCACGTTACAATTCACATTCACACTGACCAAGCGCAACTTGCTTGCCATAAGGTAGTGTAGTGGTGCACATTACTGGGGGGGCTTGCACTGCACATTACGGTGGGTAGGCAGCAGCGCACGTTACAGGGGGTTGCACAGTGCCTCTGTTCAGGGTCCCACCCAGCTCACTGACGTCAGTTAGGTGGGTGGGATGCCAGCAAGAACGTCACAGGTTGCCAAGAGATTTTAGCAACCTGGGACTCTCCGGCCGTAAGGGGGGCGGAAAATGCCGCCGTCCCGCCATGTGACCCAATGAGATGCCACCTGAGGCAAACACCTAAGGCTGCCTCATAGGGACGGCCCAGCACCCAGTATGTAGATTTATACATCAGCTCGAAAGTGTGTGCTCAGTGAAAACAAACTATAGTGAACCAGATATCAGATTTATCTATGGTGCAGTATTTTATCATTTAAAATTTGTTTTATGCTAAATACATAGTTCTGGAGTTAAGGTTTTTTTGGTATGTTGAGCATAAATACACGCTGGTTGGTTTTGTTCGTAAATATATGCCTTTTTTAGAAAAAGGCAGCCCCAAAATGACATTATATATACTGTATATACACGGAGTGGCCAGATTATTATGACCACCCCATCAGTACTTTGTTGGGCCACCTTTTGTCTTCAATACTGCGGCGATTCTTCTTGGCATTGAAAGGTGATGCGAGGAATCTGACACCATGCCTGATGAATAGCACTGTCCTGATTGTGGGGGCCACCTAAGCAAGGTAAATTCTCCCTCATGTTCTTGAAACCACTCCTGCACAATACGAGCACCATGGCCTGGCGCATTGTCTTGCTGGAAGAAGCCATCTCTATTGGGATAAGCCATCAACATGATAGGATGAACTTGATCAGCAACGATACTTTGGTATGTTGTGCTATTCAGACGTTGTTCCACACGAATTAAAGGGCCCAAATCATGCCAGGAAAACATGCCCCAAACCATAACACTGCCCCCACCAGCTTGAAGGGTTGTACTCATGCATGTGGGGTTCATGCTTTCATGCTTTTCCCGCCAAATTCTCACTCTGCCATCTGCATGATGCAACTGGAAACGTGATTCATCGGACCACATAACTTTTTTCCAATGCTCGACTGTCCAATCCTTTTGACAACATTTTATCTTGTTTACTGCAGACAGCAAAGGTGTTCAAACAGGCCTTTGGCTTCCATATCCCATACGATGCAGTGTATGGCGAACAGCCCAGATAGCAAGTAATTGTGCTGCAAGTTTGAAAATGACTTGCTAAACTCTTGCAGACTTGCCAAGCTTCACAATTTTGTTGCACAATTACAGCAAGTCTGCATTGCAAGTCTCCAGACCAGCGAGCTTGCAGAGCTCTTGCTAAGACCTGCAGGACTCTTGCTGTAGACTTGCCAATCAAATTTGCTACAAATGCAAAAAGTGTCAACTAGAACTTGTGCTGCGAGTGTTCTGCAAGTCTACAACTTGCCAGGAATATGTGCAGCAAGTTAACAAAATGACAATTTCACCCTGCCACAAGTTTGTGGCAAGTTATCCTTGCTATCTGGGAGTGCGTTCAGAGATCATTTGAGAGGATCCCTGATTAAGATCTGCAGTAATTTGATGCGCTGTTGCCCTTCTGTTGTCTTGTACCAGTCTTGCCACTCTCTGTTCTGCCCTAACATTGACTAGTCACTGACGGCCACAATTCGCACGTTCAGACCCAGATTTTCGGCTGACAGTCCAGTCTTTAAACACTTTAACAACTGCTGCTCTTGAACATTTAAAGAATTCTGCTATTTTACTGATACTCGCTCCATGGCTCGGAGCGCCAACAATCATCCCACGTTCAAAGGCTGTTAAATCGCGTTGTTTACCCATATCTTCAGAAAAAAAAAGCACCTACTGTCGTGGTAAACAAACTGCTTCCCTATTTATAATGGTCTGGCCCTCTAGCAACTTCAGCGCAAAATTATAGCTAATTTGCCTACAAACGTCAGGTGGTCATAATAATCTGGCCACTCAGTGTAT